>NW_023270825.1:10006141-10283648 GCF_011800145.1 Mirounga leonina | reverse complement strand
TCCTTCCTTCCTTCCTTCCTTCCTTCCTTCCTTCCTTCCTTCCTTCCTTCCTTCCTTCCTTCTTCTCCTTCTCCTCTCCCTCCTTTTTCGTCTTCTTTGTCATCATTATCATTTTTATTCTGATCAAATTTAATTTGATCAAATTTTGATCAAATACCTTGCACATAAAGAGTCCAACGTCATATTTCATTGAATCAAAGATGATACAGATAGCAAATTACCCCCCAGTTTGGCAGCCCCAAACAACTCTGCATGATCTCACACTGTTTCTGCATTTCAGGAATCTAGGAGTGGCTAAGCTGGGTGGTTCTGGATCAGAGTCCATCAGGAGGTTGCAGTAAAGCTCTCAGGCAGAGCTGTGGTCACCTGAGGGACTGCCATGGGGGTGGGGAGCCATTGCTCACTTGGCTGTTGACAAAAGACCGTCATCGATTTTGCTGCTCTTTTACACAGACAGACTCTGATGCCATGTGGGAGTGGGGAGATGGAATACCAAGAAACAGGAATTGTGGGGCCATCTTGGCGACTGGCCAGCCCAGGAGGTAAACACTCTGAGGCCTTGCATTTCTGATAGTCTAACTGGCAAGACACTGACTTGATAGTCCACTGGCTACATTGTTCTACATTGGGAGTAATTCTTCAGAATCCTGAAGGCATTCCTTCATTAGTCCTGGCTTCCATTGTTGCTGTTGAGAATTCCACCATTTGGATTTTCCATGCTTTTCTCTCTCTCTTTTTTTAAAGATTTTTTATTATTTGAGAGAGAGAAAGAGAGTGAGTGGGAAGAGGAAGAGAGGGAGAGGGACAAGTAGACTCCCCACTGAGCACGGAGCCCAATGGGGGGGGCTCAATCTCATGACTGTGAGATCATGACCTGAGCAGAAATCATGAGTTGGGCATTTAACCAACCGACCGAGCGACCCATGCACCCCCATCCTTTATTCTCTTTTCACATATTCTCTTTGCCCCCTGCATCCTGAAATTTTACCAGCACATGTGGGATCATGGTGTGGGTTTACTCCTGCCCATTGTGCTGGGCACCCAGCAGTCCCCTTCAATCCAGACCCCACACCTATCACCTTTTCCTGTTCCACTGTCCTTTCCTTCCGTTTTCTCTGGCCCTCCTTCCTCTCCTATCATTTGGTTATTGAAACTTGAATCTTCTTATTTTTAATTTCCTTGCCTTTTTCTCCACTTTCTGAGAGATCTTCTTGGTGCCTGGCTGGCTCAGACGGTAGAGCATGCAACTCTTGATCCTGGGGTTGTAGGTTCAAGCCCCTCGTTGGGTATAGAGATTACTTAAAAAAAAAAAAATCTGGGAGATCTTCTTCAGTTAATCTTCCCACCTTTCTGTTGAATTCTCATGAGGACCATCGTGTTTTTATTTCCAAGCACTCTGACTTTTTTCCTGGATGTTCCTTTTTTTTTGTAAGAAAACAGCATCTTGGGGCATGTGGGTGGCTCTTGGTTTTGGCTCAGGTCGTGATCTCAGGGTCATGAGATTGAGCCCCATGTTGGGCTCTGCACTGGGTGTGGAGCCTGCTAAATATTTCCTTCTGTCCCTCCCCACCCCCTCAAATAAATAAATAAATAAATAAATAAATAAATAAATAAATAAATAAAATAAGGTGAAAAAGAAAGAAAAGAAAACAGCATCCTGCTCTTGTAGGGGCTCTGGGGCTCTCACTTAGCAGCTGTACTACCCTGGGGAACTTACTTAACCCCTTGGGGCCTCAGTTCTCCCATCCATCAAATGGGGATTAAAACAATAATACCTACTATGCTCCTTTTCTCAGGCTGCCATAACAAAGTGTCACAAACTGGGTGGCTTAAACGGACAGGAATTTATTCTCTCGCTTCTGGAGGCAAGACTTCTGAACTCAAGGTGTGAGCAGGGTTGGTTCCTCCCAGAGGCTTGGAGGGAGACGCCGTTGCAAGCCGTCTGCTGGTCTCTGGTGGCTCCCCGCAATCCTCCGCCTGAAGACACATCCCTCCCATGGAGTTCTTCCTGTTCTTCTGTATTCCAGCCCGATTTTCCATCATCTTATAAAGACACCAATCAACAGATGACGGCCCACCCTCCTCTCGTGTGATCTCAACTTGCTTCCATCTACAAAGAACCTATTCCCAAATAAGAAGTTAGGGGTTGAATGTGTCTTTTGGAGGGACGCAAGTATTTCCACTCCATCTACCTCATAGGGCTTTTGTAAAGATTAAATGAAGTACTGTGTTGGGTATAATTGT
This sequence comes from Mirounga leonina, assembly GCF_011800145.1. NCBI lineage: Eukaryota > Metazoa > Chordata > Mammalia > Carnivora > Phocidae > Mirounga > Mirounga leonina. The sequence continues at coordinate 10,281,404 of NW_023270825.1, read as the reverse complement.
TATTATTATCATTCTTTTATCCCTCTGAGGATGTTAATAATAGTTTGTGTGGGTTTTTGAGAGTTCTCTTCTCCCCCTGTAGTCGTTTCCCCAAATTTCCTTTTTTCTGTTGATTTTGTCTTCTGTCAAATGTCCGGTGGTCACTGGCTGGAGGCTCCCACCTCTGCGCGGAAACTAAGCTGATTGGAGCTTAGGACCGGTGGGAGGGGCTTGTCTTGCAGGCTTCACTGTGATTGGTCAAGTTGTTTCATCGGGGTACCTTTAGGTGTTTTCTCTGGGGCTCCTCAAATTCTCCATCCCTTACTGGAAAGTGAATGCTAGTTGCCCGGGGGCCCGGGGAGCCGGGTGGGCCTGCCTTAAGCAGAGTGTACTTAGGCCATCCCTGGACTGTCCCTGGTGTCCGCAGTCCAGAGGCTTTCTGTTGTATCCTCTTGGGAGAACAACCCCCCAGCCTTCTGCAAAGGTGGGCAGGGCTGCCCCTTCTCTTTTTTTAACCCCGTGTCACCCCACTTCCTAAAGCATCCGTGGTATCACTAGTATAAACTGGGTTGTTTATTGGCTGTCTCTACTGCTGACTAAGGATTCCACCTTCTTGGATTTGCTATTGGGTCAGCCCTCCTCCAGCAACTGTTCAGGTCCCAACGGGCCACTCCCTGTGCTTCCTTCTGGGTCGTCTTAGTCTTTGTGGGCACAGCCTGGACAAAGACATGAAGGTTGGGTGGCGTAAGGACCGTAACACCGTCCATTCACGAGACGCTCTCCTAAGCACATCACATATATTTACTCACTGAATCCTCACATCACCCCCTGGGGAAATGGGGGGACACAAAAGAACAAAGGAGGCTAACTAACTTTCATCGGGTGACCCCGCTAGCACGAGGTGGTGCCAGCACTGGGGCCCAGAGAGTCTGGCTCCCAAGCCCACACACATGTTCTCAGCGGCCCCGCAACAAAAGATGAATGTTTGCTTCCTGTGTGTACCTACAGGCAGGGAGACATCAATGCCTCCCATGGGTGCTTTGTCTCAGGTGTGCACCAGACACATGTGCTCCAGGTAGCCCCACCCCCAGCTTCTCTGAAAGGCATGCAGGTGTTTGAGGGTGGCTATCCTTTGGAGGCAATATCACCTCCTTCGTAGCGGGGACTCTATCCTATCTCTAGCACCTAGTGCAGCGCCTGACACATAGTAGGTGCTCCATTAGTATTTGCGGAGATTAATGCTGAGCCCTCTCCCACCTGTCTTGTTTCTCCTGGTCCCATAACCAGGCTGACTACCCTCCACCTCTCCCACTCCCTCTCGGAGTACAAACAAGCCCACTTGACTGGGCTCTACCCCCCATTCCTTGGTTTCTAGCCCTCTGTTTCTGGCTCCAGTTGCCTCGTGGACACGGTGAGGAAGTCAGCTGACTGTGCCTTGAGGCTCATCCTTTAGTTCCTCCCCATGCCGGCTGCACCGGGCAGAGTACGCCCTAGGTCTTGTGGTAGCATGCAGACTGAGCCACTGTAACAAAGAATCCCAAAAGACGGTGGCTCACATAGATAGAGGTTTCTCTCTTTCACGCATCAATGTCTAAATGTGGGTGGGGGTCGTAAATGATTGGCCCATCTCATCACCCCTTTCTAGATTCTCATTCTTTGCCGTGTGTCTTTATACTTTCCCCATTAGAAGTGCTAGGCACTTCCCTGTACCATCCCCTAAGTAAGGCTCAATGATTTGACTTGCCAGAGCCAGGGGCATGTGGGCAGAAGTGGGAATGTCCCAGCGAAACTAGGCTATCAGAAGGCTTCCATGTTTCCCCTTGTCCCTCTGGCTCTCCTGCTTTTCGTCGTGGGAAGAACCATCTGCAGCTAACCAAGGAAGATGAGAGAAAGTGGAGCCCACTCAGACCCAGGGGGATGCTCAGCCACCCCGCTGAGCTCAGGTGTGTCTCAGCCAGCCCGAGGTCGTGTGAGTGAATTGCCTGCTGGGGGTTGTGGGCCACACAGACTCTATGTTATTACAGCGATGGTCCTGAACGGGTACGCAGCTGTGTTTCATGAAGTGACTCAAGGACCCGGGTTAGTGGTCAAGTCTGCTGTTCTAACGTGTGACTCCCATCTGTGTCCACAGCATCTGCTCCAGCCACCGGGAGGAGGAAATCAAAGATGGGCAGGGTGTGTGGCTTGACGTTAGGGAACTGACCGGAAGCTGTCCAGAGCACTGTTGTGCAATAGCTCGCAGGACTGAGCCCAGTCACATGGCCTGCAAGGAGGCTGGGGAGTATGGGCTTGCTACGGGCTGAATTGTGTCCCCCTAAATTGATTCGTTGAAGTCCTAACCTCCAGTGCCTCAGAATGTGACTGTGTGTGGAGTTAGGGTCTTTATTTTATTTTATTTTTTTTTTAAAGATTTTATTTATTTATTTGAGAGAGAATGAGAGACAGAGAGCACGAGAGGGAAGAGGGCAGAGGGGGAAGCAGACTCCCCGCTGAGCAGGGAGCCCGATGCGGGACTCGATCCCGGGACTCCAGGATCATGACCTGAGCCGAAGGCAGTCGCCTAACCAACTGAGCCACCCAGGCGCCCCAGGAGTTAGGGTCTTTAAAGAAGAGATTAGGTTAAAATGAGGTCATATGGGTGGGCCCTAATCCAATATGACTGCCAAGGTTAGGAACGCAGACACGCAGGAGGGAAGACCATGTGAGGACACAAGGGGACAGTCATCTACAAGCTGAGGAGAGAAGCCTCAGAGGAAATCAACCCTGTGAACACCTTGATCTTGGACTTCCAGCTTCCAGAACTGTGAGAGAATACATTTTTGTTACTTGAGCCACCCACTCTGCAGTACTTTGCTATGGCGGCCCAAGTAGACTGATACAGCCCATCCCCCGGGCGAACATGTTCCCGACTACGGAGAGCCTGGTGATTCTATTAGGGGAGCTACTGCGGGCAGTTAAGTCTCCACCACCGTCTCCCTCCTGTGTTGGATCCAGTACACCCACCTTCGCAGCCCAGCAGGTTCCAGCCCCTTGTGATGTGTGGGCTCTAGAATGTATCTGCTGGCTACTTACCCAAAGCCAAAATCATCATTCTCTGCATTTTAGTGTGTGCATTTGCAAACATTATACTGACAAAGGGGTCTGTGGTCTTCACCAAATTAGGCCTGGTGTCTGTGGTGTGTGGTGCCCTTCCCGGGTCACAGGCAGGCCCGAGATTGTGCATTACTGATGCCATCTTTAATGTGGTGGCACACTTGGCTTGGAGACCCCCTCCAGTGTCTCCTGGCAGGATGGGCAGAGAAAATGGGGTGATAGAGGCCCCCATCGGTCAGTCCCACGGGGTTTCCGGAGCAGGGTAGCCCTCTAGTATTGGGCCTTTGTATCCCCCACAGTGACCTTCATTGGAGACAGGCTACCTGGAGATGAGGAATGGCCTCAGGTACTCAGCTCTCTTCCGCTGAAGGCACTTGTAGGAAGGGGCTCAGCTGTGAGCCCCAAGCAGCCAGAAGTCCTGGCATCTGGGAGATCGGGGGTCTGGGGTCTGCAGGGGCATCTGGGAGGTGGAGCACTGCAGCGCAGGCTAATTCCAAGTCTGACCGCCCTCGTGGACATGCACCTTTCTGTCTTTGTTTCCCTTCCTTCCCTTGTACCGGTATCTCCAAGAGACGTGTAAATACCTAGGAATTAGCCTTTTGGGTCGAGGAGGAAACTGTCTCTTTAGAACATCAGATCCCTCAAAATTTCCACCCAAAGATTCTTGTTTGAAGCCTGCTGCTGGCGCAGGCAGGGGTCCTAAGGAGGGAGCCTGGCCCAGCTCGGCAGCTCTCAACCATGGGCTTGCCTCTCCTTCCACGTCTCCCCGAGGGAGAGCGGACATCTGTGCTCGGGGCCCGGAGGAGCGTGGGTGAGAGGCGGTCAGGCCAGGGCCATCTGAGCCAGAGGCTTTGCTCTCTCCCTGGGCTCCCCACACTCTTGGGGGCTGCCTTTGACTTCTGTTACCATGAAGGTATTATTAACCACCTCGGTGCGTGGACCACTGAATATAATGTGGTGGAGCCTATGGACCCCTTCTCAGAGTAATGTTTGTAAGTGCATATGATAAAATACAGAGAATTAAAAAAAAAAAAAACCCAATGATATTAGAATAAACTTAACAAAATATTGTAAAAGCCAATCTTGTGACATAGGACTATCTGTGTTTCTTTTCCAATGCTTTAATACTAAGACTCAGCAAAGGTGATCTTTTTCTATATGTATCTCATAACGATCATAATATCAAAGTCGTGATGAGCATAAATGATATTTCGAGATATCTGTTGACAACCATAACACGGTACAAAAATGTCTGCGATTCTTCTTGGTTTCAAAGTACTACTAACATTACTGGGGTTTGTTGCCTGTGACATAACTTTTCCCATCTAAGTTCATGGACTCTCCCAAATTCTATCTACACAGCACTTAGGGGTCCATAGACCCCAGATGAAGAACTACTTATTACTGAGCTGACAGCTGGAAAAAGCTGAGCGCCACCTGAGAGCCAGGGGTTGGATTTTACAGCCTGCTTTTATGCCCTGCTCCTCGGCCTCTGCGGGTGGGTGATCAGCCACTGCAATCATCTGGCAAGCCTCAACACGTGGCCTGCGACCCATAATTACTTGTCCATCCATCCATCCATGCATCCATGTGTGGATCCCTCCCGGTACTCACTCAACAAATGTTTGTAGAGCTGGGCTCTGTGTTGGTATCTCAAGAGGTTTCCAGGGTGGGCTGCCCCTCTCCAGACAAGACAGTGACATGATCAGCTCTACAGAGACAGGGATATGGGTTGGAGAGGAGAAAGACTGGAGGTGGGAAGGCCAGTTAGAAGTTTTTGGAATGAGCCCATCATGAGGTGATGAGACCTGAGATCAGGAACTGGCAGGGGCTATGGAAAGAGAACATGCATGAGAGAAATTTCTTATGTGGAACAGACTGGAATTGATGACCAATGGGGGGTGGGGAGTGAGGACGACTCCGGGCTCTCTGAATTGGGACTTGGGAGCCAACACATGCATTAATCCAGGTTGGGGGACACGGGGACAGAATGGGGAGGGGAAGGAGATCATGAGTTTGATTTTGAGTTTGCTAAATTACAAGATCCTGTGGCACACCATGGTGGTGTTGTCAGGTAGGGAGCTGCCTCCACGGGGTGGAAGGCTGGAAATCCTGCCTGTGTTTGAGTCATCTTTCCTCAGAGAAGAAAAGAAAAAGCACCAAATTGCAACGGACCCTTCCCTGATGTGCCTCTCAGTCCTGCCTGGGGGCTGCCGATGGTCATGTCAAGAGTCTGTTGGAAAGACATTGAGTGTGAGCAGGTGTTCCAGGGCAGAGCTGGCCAAACAGAGTGTATGAGTTTCCTATGGCTGATGTGACAAAGTACCACAGACTGGTGGCCTTAAGAACATAAATTTATGGACGCACTGTTCTGGCGGCCAGAAGTCCAAACTCAAGATGTTGGCAGGGTTGGTTCCACTCTCCTTGGCTTGTGGAAAGCCATCTCCTTCCCGTGTCCCTTCACACCTCTCTTCCCACTGCACCTGTCTCTGGGTCCAAAGTTTTCCTTTCCAGAAGGACAGATTGCATTAGGGCCCACCCCAGTGACCTCATTTTACCTTGATTATGTCTATAAAGACTTCTCTCCAAATAAGGTCACATTCTGAGGTACTGGGATTTAGGATTTTAACATGTGAATTCTGGGGTGTACATAAGTCACCCCATAACACAGAATGGGAAGCCAGTGTGGAAGAAAGATCCAGAGATCCCATGAGAGCATAGGAGACAAGTGCTCAGAGTATGCAAGAGAACCATCAGAGCAGCGAAGAAGTCTGCTTAAACATATCCCCAGGGCTGAGCATGACCAGATGGACAGTGTGGCAAGTGGGAGCCATGAAAGGCATTTGAGCAGGGGAGAAGTCACTCACATCTGGGCTTTGGGAAGATCTCGTGGGGAGAAGCAAGCAGCCGTGTGATCACTGCAAACTGTCACTGCCCCCTCCCCCACCGGGGAAGCAAATGAAGGACTCTGAGCCTTCTGGGACATCTTGCCTGGAGCACAAATCAAGACAAGAGCGCTAGGGGCAAAGATACAAATAGAGCCACCGTGGCGGGGACGGTCCCCTAGGACCGCTCTTGGCTGAAGAGGCAGGAATCCCAGGGATTAGAGGGGGCGGTGGCCCGCTGGGTTGAGTCAGCATTAACACCTGTGACGGGCAGGCTCTGACATCGCTCGTTGATCCCCCAACCTGAATGCTCTTGCAAAACCAGAAAATTAATGGCAAATCATTTAAAAACAGTTCAGTTAAGTCTCAGAGATTAATGTCAGCCTTGCCCTCTGGAAGCCAAGCCGGAGCTGTGGTGGCAACGTGTGACACATGGTCTTGGGTTTCCAGAAGCGGAGGGCAGCAGGTAACAGTGCTCCTTCCTGCTCAGTGTCCTTTCCAGGCCTTCCTCGGAGGGGTCACTGATTTCTGTCCCTGCAGGTTAAGTGTCTCTCCCCAGGATGCCTGTCCTCGGGGTTTGGCACAGTCCGCTGCCCCTGGGGGAGGAGGTCCGTCTGCCCAGCACAGGAGGAAGCGGACCCGCTGGGCTCTACACTTCCTCACGAGCAAGAGCTTTTCTGGCTTTAGGTTCAGGGTGGCACTGAAGTAGGAAAGATGTTAGGGTTCGAAGCTGACAGCCAAGAAGGAATTCTTGAGCATCTTCAGTGCAACAAGGTGGTTTGATTAAAGCCGGGGGACAAGACCCGTGGGCAGAAAGCTGCAGCGGGGTCATGAGGAGCGGCCCATTATATACCCAAGTTGGGAGGGGTCTAGGGAGAGGGTAAGCCTCCCAGATATTTTGGAAACAAGATGTCCAGGACCCTGAGGGGGCTTGCTATTGTTAGGAAAGGCCATTTACTACTATTTAGTAAACCCTCAGTCATGAGACCCTTCAGATGTATATTGGTGGGCCATATGCTTGGACGATGATTGCCAACACGTATCTTGTGGGGTTTAGAGATAAAGGAAGTTTCCAAAGGAATTTTTATATGTTAAAGTAGACTTACAGGGTCCTGGGGGGGTCGGGCTAAGATTGCCTGTTGCCCTTAGCAAAGTATTAACATCGAGGCAGCTGAGTTCCTAGAGGAATGTCCCTCTGCCTGTTTCAAGGACTTGTCAATGGGCTGTAGTTAGTCAGGAAATTTAATAATTTTTCTTCTGCCTTTGTTTCCCACATCAGCACTGCCAATCGGTTCTCTGTCTTTGGGTGTCTGTGGTTCTGCCCCTCTTCCTGCATCCTGCCTTCCGGTTTCTCTTTCCTGCCCCTCGCTTGGCATTAAGTTCTCCATCACTCCCCGCGTCTCTGTCCTTCTGTGCGCCCCAGCCCTCTGTATGTCTGCCTCTCTCTTCCTCTCCAGGCCTCTGTCTCTGCGTCAACGTTCGCCTCCCAATCTGTCTGTCAGCATATCTCCAAGTGCCCGGTTTTCCTCGGCGGGTCTTTGGTGCCTGCGGCGGTGGTAACATTAGCTGGGAAACCCTTCTGTGAGTTCTGGGATGCACACCTACATCCGCGTGTCAAAGGCACAGACCCGCCTGCAGAAAACCACCTTTCTTGGTCCTGTTGCGTCCTGTGCTTTCCACCTGACTTGTTTGACAACAAGGACCCTTTCTGTCCCCCACACGCCTGCTGACATCCTGTGGAATGTTAGATTTCTGCTCTGTGCCTTGGCCCTGCTCCCTGTTTGTCTTCCCAGTTCTCTCTCTCTTTTCTCTCTGCATCTCTGGGTCTCTGTCTCCTTTCCTGAGTCCTTGCCCTTCCCCTCATGTGGCTCTCTCTCTGGGTTTGAGGGGCCCGTCACTGAAGGTCTCAGGGAGGTTTTCTCCTCTCTTGCTCTGGCTGTCGCTGACTCGAGCTCTCTGTATTTCCATGTGTTTCTATCTCTCGGTGTCTCTCTGTGTCTCCCATTTCCGTGACGCCCCAGGACAGCCTTGGCCTGAGGCCCAGGGTGGGTGGGGGCTCCTTGGCCTTTCCCAGGAGCCGGGGTGCTAGACAGAGGGGGGCCAATGGTGAGCTATGTGGGTCAGATGGAGGCAGAGTGAGGGCACTTTTCCACCGACAGAGGAAGGGAGCCAGAGGATCACCATGCCGCAGACGCCGCGTGTGTTTCCAAGTGCTGGGGGGGCAGGTGCAGGCTGAGGGGCGCGGGGCCAGCCTGCCACAGGACGGGGGGGACGACGTGCCTGAGCCCCGCTGACTTCCGCGGCACTGCTGGAGATCAGTCCGGGCCACCCAGGCCGAGGACTCATAAGAAGTAAATACAAGGGGGACAGGCATGGGAATGGGCTTTTGAAAGCCCATCGCTACTGTTTCTTCCTGTCCTCACTTTTCCTCCTGTGTCTCATTTGCTTGCCCTGTGACTCCCCTCCTTAGCTCAGGCCTGAGGCCTGCTTCCTGTCTCTTGGCCTTCTGAACAAGCCGTTACCTGTCTCTGCTCTCTGAGAGGATCCTAAGAGGAAGGCCTGGCGTGTGCCCGATGCCTCAGACTGGAGATGTCACCGAGAATTTCTACTTGTGCTGTGCCAGCAACCCGGGGAGGGATGAGAACACCAGACAGGGTAAGTGACTTGCCCGACATCACACAGTAAATAAGTGAAGCTCAAGTCCACCAAGGCAAGTCCACCTTGCGACCACCCCGTGGCCCCCATAAACTCCTCCAGAGGGGCCTTTCCCAGGGACACGCTGTTTCCTTCCCCCTCCTCCTGGATCTGACCCTCTTTGCTGCATGGCTCTGGGCAGGACAGCACCCCAGTGGACACCAGAACCCCTTGGGCTTCGCGGGCTCACCCAGCCCACGCCTGCTGACCCCCTGCACTGCGATGGAGGCTGGGCACCTCAGCCCTGGCAGGCCTGATGCTGATCTGTCTTCTTTTCTTCCAACCTCGGCTCTGTTGTGCCAGGCGGAGCTGCAGAGAACGAGCTGGCCCTGATACAAATAATTTTGGATTCTGGAACACTGACCGTCAGCGACTCTGGCAGCAGGTGAATTTCCAGTCCTGTCTTACATAAGGAAACACCAAGTTCAAATTTCTAAACATACCAGAAAACCGTTCCTCAACTGTGACCTGCCATCAGGAGGGGCAAAATGAGGACAAGCGGGGAGCCAGAGGGGCCGAGAAGGAAGGGGCTCAAGGTGGACCTGACGGTGGCCAGCCTCAGAAGGGGCCGCAGATGCCCACAGCAATGGTCCCGAGCGTCTGCGAAGAACTGGCACCGGGCCAGGCCCAGGGGCCGTCCCATCTCATTTAACCCTCCTAGAAGCCGGGGGAGCCAGGGCTGCCGTTCCTGATCTAGAGAAAAGGAATCTGAGGTTTAGACCCCAACGCCTCAAGGCCCCCAAACCAGGAATGTCAGAACACAAGCCCTGTTCACCGTCCCCTGAAGTGAGTCTCCCCCTGGGGGGTGAGGAGCACTGTTGAGGCAGTGACTTGGTTGGGATGAAATGCCTTTGGTCTCAGGCACTGGAAAACTCTGAGCATCCTCAGGCCAGCGTGGTGTGGTCAGAGCGCAGGCATCTGCTGTGCACATTGTCTAGAGGGATTCCAGAATTTCCCTGCAGCTCCAGCAGGGATCTGGAAAGTGCTCATTTGGGAAAGGAAATTATCTGATGGGTACCCACCACAACAGCATTTGAGGGAAGGAAGGATTGGGGAAAGCCTCGGTGCTCATCAAGAAGAGTCTATATAAAGAAAGAACGGATCAGCAACTAAAAAGACCTAGGGAGCTCTCGGAGACTGACCAGGGGAGAAGTCCAACATCCAGCAATCTGTGGTCAAAGCAAGAGGTTGCAGAGTGAGATGCGCAATGGGAAATCATTTATATTAAAAGATCCACAAAATGCAAAGCCTTATGTTTCCATGTGTAGTTTTAAGTGTGTGTCAGTGCCTGTCAAGAGGTCTGGAGGGAGACGCCCCAAACTGATGATGGGCCTGGGCTCCCTTCAGCGGAAGGACTGGAGTGAAGGGGGCAGAGGGTGATGGGTAGGGGTGGGGACTGGGGGGAGCTGGGATTTCTCTGTAGTGCTTGAATGGCTTACAGCAAAAATATGATCATGTGCTTCTTGAGCAAAGATAAATGCATAAGAAAATAAAAAGAAAAGGACAAAGCGGCTTTGTGGATAATAAATACATACGATAGCAGCTTTATCTGATGGATCGATTCATTTGTTCATTCAGCCAACAAACATTAAAGAGCATGTGTCCTCTGGGACAGGCCCTGTGCTAGGGGCTGGAGCTGCAGGCGTGACAGGCGGAGACTGTGTCCCCAAGGAGCTTAGGATCAAATAAGAAAGGTGTATGGCAAAACCAGAATGACAACCAGGGTGATAGAGTCATTCCAGAAGCTGCAACTGCCCAGGGAATCACATCATCTGGCTGGCCCGCAAATATCCTGAAATTTTTGTCAAGAGGTAGCATTTAGTTGGGGCTCTGCAGGAGGAGTAAGAACCTGACCAGTAGCTAGGGAGAAGGTTCCTGGCAGAGGGGACAGCGTGAGCAAATGCTGCACAGCAGGGGAGCCCAGAGCCACTCTGAGGGGCTTTGACTCATTTTCCCACCCAGCTCCCTTCCTCCTGGAGCCCACACAGCTGGGTGACGGTGTCCACCATGAAGACACCCAGATTCTAGAGCAGCTCTGTCCTCTCGGCCACATGATCTTTCTGATCCCGTTTCTTGCCTGGGAAAGGGGGGCGGGGGTCTGATCCCCGCCCTGCCAAGTTTCCAGGATCATCATGAGGACCAGGTGGGCTAATGACTGGAAAAGTGTTTCACAAACCAAGAAGCACCAAACAAATAAACTTGGATTCCAGTCTTAGTTTTAGAGTCTGAGCCATTCGCCTATCCAGAACAATAAAAGAAGAGGACCTGAATTTCTCCCTCTCTTAGCCCCAGGCCTCCATCAACCCCAGGCACACAAGACCTTCGCAGGCCAGCCATCAGACTGAGGGGTTAAGGACATGGGGGAGATGGCCTGGGGGTGGGGCGGGGGAGGAGATGGCCTCATCATATCCATGGGTCGTGAGGACAGTTGCCCTTCCAGCAGGTCTGTGGTGGGGCCCGGCCAGGCTCAGGCCCAGCTATGAAGTCACCAAATAGGATTTTCTTTGCTCTCAGACTTGGCTGTTTTCCATTGTTTTAATATCTTGCCAAGGAAACCAGCTCTTGGGAAGATTCTGCACCCTTTCTGTCCTGCAGAGGAGAGATCTGGTCTTTCTTTTGGTGGTACCCAGGGGTCGCCATGTTGACGTGGCCAAGGTCACCTCAGGCCCTCCATAGCCTGGGATATGAGTGGAAAGTGCCACTTGGAGCTCCCAGGGCCTTGACAAGCTCCTGAGAGAAACCCTCCTTGCCTTTCTCAGGGATTAGAGCAGTGAGGTGAAGGAGGCAGCTCAGTCAGCAGTGAGCCGACAGGACTGGTATTTACTGGGGATGCTGGTAGGGGCTTCCAAGGCTCTGCTGATCTTGCACAGCTTAGCTCGTTGTGGATTTCCATCCAGAACCTAAGACCAAGGAGTGGTCCCTAAAAGCTGTAAATGACACTGTTGTCCCAGACAGAAAACAGACAAACAGGGGGAGTGGGAGAGGGAGAAGCAGGCTTCCTGTGGAGCAGGGGCTCGATCCCTGAGATCATGACCTGAGCCGAAGGCAGACGCTTAACAACTGAGCCACCCAGGCCCCCTGAAATAAATAAATCTTAGAAAAAAAAAAAGAAGAGCATGAGTTCTTGTGCTAGAAAAATTGGAGTAAAATACCAGCTCGAGTACTTAGTAGCTCAAGAACATGAGCAAATTGCTGGAGTTCTTTGTGCTTCAGTTTTCTCATTGCAGTGAGAAATGGAATCCTGGTAAGTATTAAGTGATCAACAAGTGATCAATAATCCTATTATTTAGGGCTGTTGCTCTGATCATTATGGTCTATTCCCTCATATATTAATCACAAGATGTGATTACTTGTGCATTTAATGATTAATTTACACATTCAATGAATATTTATTATCTACTGCATATCCCAGCCTGCGCTAAGTTCTGCGTACTTCGCAAGTTTAGAATCTTATTGTGTAGACAAGGCAGACACACTTGTAATAGCTCCACCGTAATAACAACCACATGAATGGTTGTAATAATAAAGACAGCTAATATCTATCAAGAGCTTACCATGTGGGCATTGTTCCAAGCGTTTTCTGTATATGAACTCATTTCAAATTCATAAGAGCTCTGAGGCAGGTCCCAGCATGATCCCCATTTTATAGATGAGAAAATCAGGACAAAAAGAGGTTAAGTGTCTCATCCAGTGTGTTAGGGCTGGTGAGTGGAGGACTTGGGATTTGAACCATCACAACGAATGGGGCTCAGCCAGAATGTGCCCTTGGAATGTGCGGAGGGAGATTCCTATAGGCAAGCTGCTTGGGGAAGGTGGGCAGATGAGGGAAGATCTTCTCTGTGGATGGGAGCATTTAATACCCTCCCCCTTCCCCACCCCTGTCCTGCCAAAATGTGGGCCGAGGACCAGCGGCAACAGATTCATCTATTCCTGAGACTCAGCCAGCGCTGTTAAATCAAAACCACCAGGCGCGGGGCCCAGGAATCTGCATTTTAAACATGAGCTCCCACTCTTTAAAGCTTGAAAACCCCCACTCTAATGTTGAAAGTAGAGGCCTGCCCTCAACTTCACCACCTTCTCCCCCGTGTGATGTCAGACACATTGCTTAGGCCCTCTGGGACTCCGTTTCCCCACTAGGAAGTAAGGAATGATACTGTTTGCCTCTTGGTCCTTGGCTCAACAACGCACTCAGAAACTTGAGTGCAAAGGTGTGGGGGCATGGGAGGGATACAGTGCTTGGGTACCAGGTGCTGGAGAAGCCCTGCAGGTGGAGAGAAGTGCCCCTTGGGGTGGTGGAGAGGAGGTCAAGGGCAAGTGCGGAAGCTTTCAGAGTCTGAGGATCCCTTGTGAGCTTTGTGTTGGATTCATTAGGTTCCTTCTGGGTTTCTAGGCCTTCCAGGTATCTGCTGAAACTTACTCATTGTCCCTTCCTCGCTGGGAGACTTCCTTCCAGGACAACTAGTTGGGGTGAGTGGCCGAGTGTGCTTGTGTCTGATGGGAGGTCTTTGTGCGTGCCACCCTCCAGCCCACATGGCACCTGTGGCTGGTCCCCACACATTCCTAGGAAATCCTCCTCAGGCCTTCCAGCTTTGCAAGCAGCATGACGGGAAGTTTCAGGACGCAGCACCTGCTTCTGCTGGGAGAGTGACGGGCTTGCCCCGGAAAGCAGGGGCTCTCTCGGGTGGGCATGGCCGGGGTCACTGTAACCGCTGGGAGATGAAAACTCATCCATCAATGCGCCTGTCACCATCAGCGAACACTCCTGGTGGCCCGTTCACTTGCCCTGTGGGTGCAGACCGCGTCACCGTGGAGAGCGAGGGCGGCATTTGGCTGGTATCTGGCCCAGCAACAGTGCCCACGTCATGGCCTCCTGGCCTTGGTCAGGGAGACAGCCACTGCAAGTGACCCGGGAATAGGGCTGCAGTGGAGGAGGGGAGGTTTGCCGAGTGTGGGGAGGGCTGGGGCCTGGAGGCCCAGAGAAACAGCTGCCAAACCTCAGCCCGAGGCCCCAGAGCAGGGGAGCGATGAGGTGCCGGGGGTCCCCACAGACAGCGCTCATGGGGTGGTCCCAGAAGCCCCACATCTAAGGCAGTGGTTGGCTCCAACCTCCACGGCCTCCCCCCGAGAATAACTGAAACTTCCAGTCTCAAGTGGGGCTTGTGACACTGGCGAGCCCCAGCCAGAAGCTGCCTGGTTCCCTGCGCTGTGGGAACAGCACCGGGCTGGGGGACTTCAACAGCAGAGATGGATTGTCCCACGGTCATGGAGGCCGGAAGTCCGAGATCTAGGTGCCGGCGGTGGGACTGGTTCCTTCTGAGGCTGGGAGGCCTCTCCAGGCCTCTCCCCGAGCTGCTGGGGGTTTGCTGGCGATCTCTGGCATCCTTGGCTGTAGAAGCATCACCCCGATCTTCACAGCACGTTCTCCCTGAGTGCACGTGTCTGTGCCCAAATGTCCCCTTCTCATAAGGACATGGGTCATATTGGATTAGGGGCCCACCCTAGTCCTGCATGACATCATCTTAACTAATTACATCTTCAAGGACCTTATTCCCACAGAAGGTCACCTTCTGAGATACTGGGGGTTAGGACTTCAACATATGGTTTTGGGGAGACACAATTTAACCCATGACAGAGAGGATTCTGGGAAACGTAGTTACCAGCCTGAGGTGGGTGTGGTGGTAACAAGACGATGACAGCCCCACACAGAGCTGCCAGGGACGATCCCCATCCATTCCTCCATTCACGAAAGGTTCGCTGAGCACCTACGACGTGACAGGCTCTGCTTGGTGTTGGAGACATGAAGGTGAGGTACGTCTTTCCCTTGTGTTTGTCCTGGGCACAAGCTGACAAGTACACCAAGAAATTGTAACTTGGGACGGGAAGGCTCATGGGAGCACAGAGGAAGGCCAGCCCACTCGGAGACCAGCGATGGCCTCCCTAAGGATGGGGGCCTTGCAAAAGATCAGGTGGAGCCCGGGGTGGGCAGTTAAGTGAAGAAGGCTTTCCGGCTGGAGCCAGTAGGAGCTGGGAGGACGGGTTCCTGGAGGCAGAGGGCTGGGGGGAGCGGGGACGTGCGAGCACGCCCACCCGCAATCCTGGACTGCTTCCCCATCTCCTCGTGTTAAATATGGCCCAGCTGGGGCGGAAGCGACGTCAGGAGGTGGCAGGCAAGTGCAGATGGCCAAGATGAGTCACTTACGCTCCTTAGGGGGCTTCGATCATGCGAAGCGCTGCTCCTTCCACGTTGTGATATATTTAGAGCCGGCCACTTCCGCCTCCAAGTGCAGGCTCTGTCCTGCCACCTGGGAGTCTCGAGAGAGGGGACCTTGCCTTCCTCTCGTCTTGGGTCCCCAGTACCCGGCCTGGCACCCGGCCTGGCCACCTGTGGGCTCAGACTTGTTGAACACAACAGCAAAGTGGTTTCTAAGACCATCGCCACCCACCCAGCTGCTGCCAGCCGCAGGCTGACGTGAACGGGTTTGTGTCCAGCAGGCTTCTTCAGTGTTTTCGGATCTCCATCTCTTATATCTGTACAACTCGAGCAAACAAGTTTATAACCGTTACCTTATTTCACATCGGGACAACAGGCAGGGCGGGAGGGGGGGTGCTTCTCTCTCCGGTGTGGATGAGGGTGATGAGTCTGCTTGGAAGTCCCTTGTCTGGGGGCGCCTGGGTGGCTCAGTTGGTTAAGCGACTGCCTTCGGCTCAGGTCATGATCCTGGAGTCCCGGGATCGAGTCCCGCATCGGGCTCCCTGCTCGGCAGGGAGTCTGCTTCTCCCTCTGACCTTCCTCCCTCTCATGCTTTCTGTCTCTCATTCTCTCTCTCGCAAATAAATAAATAAAATCTTAAAAAAAAAAAAAAAGAACATCTAAAAAAAAAAAAAAAAGGAAGTCCCTTATCTGAAGGCAGGAAGGACTCTGGGAGAGGCAGCCCGGTGTCCTCTGCCCCTGGAGGCAGTGGCCCCTGCTGGGGGACAGGTGGGTGGGAGTGGGGAAGAAGCCACGTGGCTGGATGGACAGTGCTTTGGCTTTTTTGCTGAATGGCTTCTTCATAGCAGCATCTCAGCCAGGGGCAGGAAGGGAAGTGGGCAGTGGGCTCAGTGGTTGCGGCTGTAGCTTAGGGGAAAAATCCAGGCAGCTCAGATGCTGGAGGAAGCAACATGGATGCGCGGGGTGTGGTGCAGAGCTGTGGGGATGCTCGGGGTGGGTGGACCAGGCAGTTCTGGAATGCAGAACTGACAAGACGTTCTGGTGGTTGACTCTGTGTTGGGCGGGTCCACACATGCTTCTAGGAAAGGGGGAGGTGGGGGGGGGACGGGACTGGAAATGTACTCGGCCTGGGAATTCCTTTAAGGAAAGAAACAAAATCATGAATAGAATATTCGATATGATTGTATGTATTTATTTGGCGAGCCCCACCCCCTCTCCCCACTCCTCCAGGCTTTGCTCAGGCTGTCCCTCTGTCTTCTCTTCCTCCCCAGCATCTCCTACTCCTCCTTTAAGTCTCGGTCTGGATGTCCTTGCCCCCGGGATGCCTTCCCTCACCCTCAGTCTGAGGGACAGTCTCTTCTCTGACCCCGGGGCCAGCTACCCCTCCCCTTGAGAGTGTGAGCTCCTCAAAGGGGGCAAGCCTGCATTCCCCGAGGCCCTGGCACACGTAGATGATACTTAATCAAGGCTATTTGGTTGATAATTAATCATCAATTTTTTAGTGAACAGATACTTAATTTAAGAGTTCATGCTCTAGAGGATTTGCCAAAGCAAAACTTTCCACAGGCAAAAAACAAGCAAAGATTTCCAATATTTTAAAGTTCATTAAAAAAAAAACCCAAACATTTCCTGGGGCGCCTGGGTGGCTCAGTTGGTTAAGCATCCGACTCTTGATTTTGGCTCAGGTCATGATCTCAGGATTGTGGGATCAAGCCCCAGGTCCAGCTCCTTGCTGGGCGTGGAGCCTGCTTAGGATTCTCTTTCTGTCTCCCTCTCCCTTTGCCCCTCCCCCCTCTTAAAAAAAAAACCCCAAACACCATTTCCTGTGTGTGCACATATAGAGAGTCTGAGAGGGGCCCATACTTTCCAGAAGGGTTCCCACTGGGGTCATCTCACCTGATGTGTCCAGGAGCTCTGGAGGGAGGATGGGACGGGGATTTATCCGTGTCTGCAGGTGAGGCAGCTGAGGCTCACAGCTCTTTGGTGTTTGCTGCAACTCCAGAACCCTTTGGCTTGGATTCAGGGTCATAAGGGGTTTTGGTTGGTGGGGGGTGGTCAGCAGGAAGGAGGAGGGGTGGCCGTGCAAAGGCCACCCAGCCCTTGCATCACTAGTCAAGACCGGTCCACAGTCAATGGCAGAGAGGCCGAGAAGAGGGGAGTACCTAGGGGCACTGGAGGAAAGGACAGAGACCAGGCCCTCGGGCCCCTGGAGGGCACTGGTACTGTCTGGGGGATTGATCCCAGGGCCATCTGGGTGGCAGGCTCTGCCCACTGAAAGGGCGAAGGCTGGAAGACAGAATGCTAGCCAGGAATCCCTCCTCTGCACATTAGGATTAGGAAGGAATTGTCCCCACTGAAATTCTCCCATCGTTCCAGGCTAGCCTAAGCCCCCTTCTCCACGCAGCCTTCCTGGATTCCCTCTGCTGGCAGGGCGCACGCTTCCTCTAATCCCCAGGGCATGACACCTGTGCCTCTCTTATGGTGGAGTCCATGGGGCCACGGCATCACCTCCATGTCACTCTCTAAGATCTGGAGGGACGTCACCTGGGTGACTCAGCATCTCTTCACGGGCACCTCCAGTAACAGAAGGAGCTGACATTTGTTGAGTTCAGTAACACTTACCAGCTGCGTCTCCATAGATCATCTCTTCTAACCCCCAGAGTATTGAATGCCCTTTGCTGCAGCCGGGCTCTGAGATCAGTCTTGGGTTAAACCTCATTTCCAGGGCTCCCAGGGCAAGCAGCCTTGCACTGGTCACTGAGCCTCCCAGAGCCTGGCCTCCTCGTCCGCGGTAGGGACGTCATGCCCCGCCCAACCCCGCCCCAAAACTGTTTTCATTACAGGAACCGGGTGCGGAGTGGGTGGTGATAAATGTATATTCAATCAATGGGCTCACAAATGTGCAAAAATGTGCCTCACCCTTGAGCAAACTTTTTTGCGCCTGGAAGGAGGCGGGTGTCAGGGGAAACTTGAAGATGCTAATTGGAAGTCAGGTGGTGCTAAACTGCTAGGCTGGGGGAGGCAGCCACGAAGGCAGCCGCCTTCTTGTTTCAAGTGAGTTATAATTCTCCAGGGAACGAGGAACCAGGCAGTTTGCTCCAGCAGAGAAAGGGAAGCGGAGCGCCCCCTACCTCTTGTGCCCCGGTTGGGTCCCTGGGCTAATCAATACTAGGCAGGCCCCTTGTAGGGCCTAGGCAGGGGTCCAGGAGGAGTCTCTGGAGGGGAGGGACTCAGGCCAGACTGCCGCATCCAGAGGAGGTCCCAGCAGATGCTGCTGCCAGGGCAGCTGAGAGCCCTGGCCCTCTCCCCCAACCCCCCCACCCAGTCACTCTTGCCCAGCACCGACTCAGTGCAAGTTCACTGAGCGATTCCTTTCCACAGAATGACCGCATTACCTGGCCTTCCAGGGCTACTTGCCTGCATCAGGGAGGGTGCTCGGTGCACAGGAATAGAGCCCGTTCCAGCCCACTCTGCCCTTTCTTGGCTCTGTGAGCTTGAGCTGACCCCCCCGAGCTTGTTTCCCCAATTCTGGTTTAAGGGGGTGGAATTTGCCATGCCCTACTCAAGCCTTTAAAAAAAAAAAAAGTGCTTCTGGACCAGGGCATTTCTCCTCTTCCTGGCCCCTTGGGGATTCATTTGCATTCTTGGGATAAAATTGTTGACTGTACTTCATGCTCAGCCGCATATTTAAATGCTCATGCGAGGTTTATTTTGGAGAAGTAACTCTCCGGAATGCTGGCAGGGCCGGCGCCCCTGCCTCCCCTCGGAGAGGCAATCAGCCCCCTGCCGAGGCTGGAGGCGACGACGTGCGGGGGAGCATCCCGGACCGGGGGAGGCACTTTCCAATGAGAGCCTCACCCCAGGGGCTGTCTCGCGGCTGTTGGGAAATGTCTCATTTTTATATGAAAATAAATCATTTCCAGAGATTGCTCTGATCGCAGCAGGCTGCTGCTAAAATGTTTTAAGTGGGTCCATTGCCACTGTAAACTTTGTTAAGCATTATTATCATGTTTGGTTCTGTTTTCCTCGGCTGATCTCACCGAGCCACCGTGCACTCCCAGCATTCTTACCTGTTCTGTCATTGTATCCTGGTTGCATACCTCTGGGGACAGATAGCTCACTACCTCCAGGCCACCCATTCCACGGTAGGACACCACTGACTGATGGAAAAGTCTTCTTTCTGAGTGAGCTGGAAGTGAAACTCTCTTCTTATAGCTCTCATTGCCACACCCTTGAGCCATGCCTTGCTCTGGCCCTGGAGAACCAGCTTGCCATCTCTCCCTTGGCTACTTGCTCCCTGTACCTGACCAGTGCTCCAACCTCCTTGCCAAGGCCTGTGACATCCTGCATCGCCCAGCCCCTTGCTCACCCTCATCTGCTCTCCCCCTCACTTACTCTGCTCCAAAGCTGTTGACATCTGTCCCCCCAATATATAAAGCACCGTCCCACGTTGGGACCTTTGCACCTGCCATTCCCTCCGCCAGGATGCTCCTTTTGTGAGTTTCCTTCTCAAGGATCTCAGCTCAATGTCACTTCCTCAAAGAGGCCCTCCCTGGCCATCCTCGCTAGAGTGTCCCCTAACTCTCATTTTCCCGAGGGGTTTCCTATCTGACTACAATATAAGGCAGCATGGTATTTACTTCCTTTGTTGTTGCTGTCTGCCCAATTTGAATGTGAGCCCCCCAGGGATAGGTCTGTGTCTGGTTCCCGCTATAATCCCGGGTCCAGCACAAAGGAGATGCCCAGTAAGTGCTCCTTCTGGGAGTGTGATGCTCACGTCCTCAGAGTCTCCATGCCGCTGGTTCCTCGATGGTCGCTGGCACAAAGTGGGATGGGGCACAGCCTCAGCCTTTTCTCTGGATATGCTTCCCTCTGTCTACATCAAGAAGGTCCAAACTCACTCAGCAGCGGCAGCAGTTCCCCAAACACAATCTTACAGCAGGCCCAGTCTATGAAACAGATAACCAGGGAGATGGTCTGATTGAAACAATGTCCCTTCACCCCTTGGCCCCCCTGGCTCCCCATGTGGGCCCTCTGGTACCTGCAGAGATATCTGGTTTGTGCCTGTGGTCTGGCAACAGCCCCTCCTCTTCCTCTGGCAACCCACCCTCACCCATTCTCAGGCAAGGAGTCCATCCACCAGACCCAGACCCTCAGCCGGGGCCAAACCCTGGTCACAGTGATTGGCTCAGGGAGGACACGTGACCCCGGTCTGGAGTCTGGCCTTGGAACGTTTCCTAGAAGCACTGAATAGGAAGTCTGCTCTTTGTGTTGGGGTGGCTGGGCTGCTTGAGTGTAAGCCAGGATCCTTGGGCATCCACAGGAGAGAGCCTTCCTGATAGCAAATCAAATCAGAGGATGGCAGACTCAAGAGATGCAGAGAAAGAAAGCAAGTGCTCATGACATTGTATGGGCTCCTGGATCTGGCTATACCTGCAGCCCTGAACTGTACAGTTACCAGAGCCAGCAGATGTCCTACTTGGCTTAAGCCTGTTTGAGCTGGGCTTTCTCTCACTCGTAACTGACAGAATCCTGACTGCGGCGTTCGGGGCCACGAACTTGGTTTAATGCCACAGCTCCATGTCATCCTTAAAAAGTCAGGCAGAATGCATTTGATGTTTTAACTTCTGCTGGCTTGTTTGCATGGGTAGAAATGATAGCAGCAATACCTCTCTCTTCTTGAGTGGTTTTCAGCTTTCACTAAGTTTCCAGGAGAACACCATGAAAAAAAATTACTCTATTTTTATCTTGTAGAGGAGGAAACTGAGCTCGGGAGCTTGAGGGCATCACACAGGTACCTGACTAGAAATGCCTCTGCAAAGGTTTTTGGGTTTGTGGGTTTATGACCTGTAACAGCAGAGGTGGACTGAGAGTTTATTTATTTATTTATTGGCTAATATCTGGTCTTTGGGCTTTTTAAAATCATTATTTTAATCACATAAAGAGCTTACACAAATTGGTCAAAAAATAAGAACAATCCTCCAGCAGGTAAGTGAGCAATAGGGAATTCACAAAAGAAATGATCCAGAAGTAAATAAAACATGGAAAAAATACTCAAGCTTACTAGTAATCTAAGACACCCAAATCAAAACAAGATACTATGTTTTTTATCTTTAAAATGGGTGAAGATTAAAACAAAAAAACAAACATTGGGTGCTGTCCTGGATATAGATAGTTCTTCTGTGATGATCATTTTGAAAAGAATTTGGCAAAAGCATGTTTAAAACAAGGGCTGGCAAATGTTTTCTGAAAAGAGCTGGATAGTAAATATTTTTTAGCTTATTGAACCATATGGTCTCTGTTGCAACTACTCAATCCCCTGTTGTAGTTTGAAAGAAGCCATAGACAATGGATACATTAACAAGTAAGGCTGTGTTCCAATAAAACTTTATTAATAAGAACAGGCGACAGGCTGGATTTGCCCCACAGGCCAATGGTTTGCCAACACCACCCCTGCGGTTGTAAACATGTATTATTAAATAATTATTAAAATGATGGTTATACAAAACATGTAGTTATATGGAAACATACTTAGGCTATAAAGCTAAATGAAAAATTCCTGGCTGCCCAATTATATGGGCAAATATGTATCATCATAGCTATGCAAAGAAACCCATAGGAATATTAGAGAAAGAAAATATACCTGAGTTAGTTAGCTATGGTAGCATAAAATATCCCCGATTCTTGGAGCTTAAACAACCATTTTTATTTCTTCCCGGTCTATGTATGTGTTGGCTGGGCCCTTCTGTTGATGTGAGCTAGTCTTGGCTGATTTCTAGACAGGTGGAGCTGGGTGTCCTCTGCTGTACGTGGTCACCTATCCACCTGTGACGGCAGGCCTGGGGCTGCGGACAGTGGTCCGAGGAGAAAGCCAAAGCACCCAAGACCTCTCGAGGTCTAGGGTCAGAGCTGACACTGTCACTCCCACCACAGCCTGTTTGGAAGCAAGTCACATGGCCAGCACAGTCACACTCCTAGGGCGCGGACGGGATGGGGTTGGGAGAGAGTTGACCACAGCACCCAAATGCTACTTGAGAGGGAAAGACCCCAGTCTTCTCTGATGCCCAGCTGAGTCAGAGGCTACCTCGGAAGGCCCGAGCCCTGCTGCTTCTGGATTGGCATTTGCAAGTCCCTGTCCACTGACACGGCCATTGGCAGTGAATCTTCATGTCCTTTTTCCTCCTGCTTGCCAATTGTCCTGCTTTTTCTTGCTCCTCACTTCCCTTACTCGGCCTCCTTCCAGTTACTGCAAGACCTCAGATCCTTCTTGGAGGGCAGGAACTAAAGGTAGTGGCTTGTGTCCCAGGAGGGGCTGTGATCTGCAACTCTCAGAGCAGAGAGCAGAAGGAACCTGGTGCCTGCCGTGGCATTCTTGAGCAGAGGAGAAACTCAGAGGGTGAGCACCACTCCTGCTCCCACTGGCATGCGGAAAGGAAGATGGGAGGGAGGGAGAACCCAGCGCAAGAACTCCAGCACCTTTCTCTGGTGGATCTGAAGCTTCTGAGCTGAGAAGGCAGCTCGTCCCAGGAGCTTGGCATAGCTGGTTCCTCCCTCATTTTTTTTTAAATCTTTCCCATTGGGGCGCCTACATGGTGCAGTTGGTTGAGCGTTGGACTCTTGATTTTGGCTCAGGTCGTGATCTCAGCTCGTGATCTCAGGGTCGTGAGATCAAGTCCCGAGTCTGGCTCCATGCTCCATGCTCCACGGGGAGTCTGCTTGAGATTCCCCTTCTCCCCCTCCCCACCGTGCTCACACTCTCTCACTCTCAAATAAAGAAATATCTTTAAAAATATTCTTTCCAGACGCCTGGGTGGTTCAGTTGGTTAAGTGACTGCCTTCGGCTCAGGTCATGATCCTGGAGTCCCGGGATCGAGTCCCACATTGGGCTCCCTGCTCAGCAGGGGGTCTGCTTCTCCCTCTGACCCTCCTGCCTCTCATGCTCTCTGTCTCTCATTCTCTCTCTCACAAATAAATAAAATCTTAAAAAGAAAAAAAAGATTCTTTCCCATAAAAAAAAATCACACAAGTTCTATAGAATGCTATCAATGGTGAGCCACGTTCTAGAATGCCACCTCCATGGAAGCAGGGACCTGGTCTGTGGTGTTGGAGCTTCCAGAGCTAGTGCTCTCTGACCTGGTTCAGTCCCTCATTTCCTGCTTCTTCGTGCCTAGCCCGTTCCCTCATGACGTCTGCCTCTTTCACCTAATGAAAATTGTGTCCAACTCTTACCATCTTATAAAACCGAGAGCTCTTTGACATTCAGACCCTGTCTACGTAGACTCTGAAGGCCCCCAGGTGTTTGGCCGTGGGCTTCCTGGGGGATAGAATCCAGCCCAGCCCATCTGAAAACACGACAACACCCTCAGACATTGGCAGGTGTTGGTGACCTTTTACATGTCAACTCCTGTACCAGGTGCTTGTCCCTCATCATCTTGTTCAAACCTCACAGCAGCCCAAGGAGGGAGATATAAATACACCTCCTTGGAACATCTGGGTGGCTCAGTCATTAAGCATCTGCTTCGGTTCAGGTCATGATCCCAGGGTCCTGGGATTGAGCCCCACATCAGGCTCTCTGCTCAGCGAGGAGTCTGCTTCTCCCTCTCCCCCTCCTCCCACTCATGCTTGCTCTCTCTCTCTCCCTCTCTGAAGTAAATTTAAAAAAAAAGAAAAAAAAATCCTATTTGACAAATAAATAAATAAATGTACCTCCTTGTTTTTTAAATAGACTTCATTTTTTTAGAATGGTTTTGGGTGTACAGAAAATGGAGGAGCTAGTATAGAAATTTCCCGTATGCCCCCCACACACACACACCATGTCTCCTAATACTGACATCTTGCATTTGTGTGGTACATTTGCTGAGATTGATGAGCCGGTTTAGATACATTACTATGAACTAGAATCTCTAGTTGATATTGGGGATATACTCTGTTGTATATTCTATGGGGTTTTTTAAAAAGATTTTATTTATTTTTTTACAGAGAAAGATGGCCAGAGAGGGAACACAAACAGGGGGGGTGGGAGAGGGAGAAGCAGGCTTCTTGTTGAGCAGGGAACCCAATGTGGGACTCGATCCCAGGACCCTGAGATCATGACCTGAGCTGAAGGCAGATGCTTAATGACTGAGCCACCCAGGCATCCTTATTCTAAGGGTTTTAACAAGCATATAATACCACGGATCCACCATTACAATATCATATGGAATAGTTTTACTGTCCTAAACTACCTACCCCCCCTGTTCAGTTTTGTAAGAAACCACCAAACTGTCTTCCAAAATGACTGGCTTTCCCACCAGCAATGAAAGACAGTTCCTGTTGCTCCACATCCTTTTCAGCATTTGATGTTGTCAGATTTTAACGGTCCAGCTTTGGGCTATTCTGATAGGTGAGTGATGGCATCTCATTGTTGTTTTAATTTGTATTTCCCTGATGACACATGATGTGAAGCATCTTTTTATGAAAAAATCCTCATTTGCTATCTTCTTTGGAGAGATGTCTGCTCAGACCTTTTTCCCATTTTTTAAACTGGGTTATTTGTTTTCATAACTGTTGCATTTTTAGCATTCTTTATAGATTGTGGATACAAGTCCTTTATCAGATACA
The DNA here is from genome assembly GCF_011800145.1 of Mirounga leonina. Lineage (NCBI taxonomy): Eukaryota > Metazoa > Chordata > Mammalia > Carnivora > Phocidae > Mirounga > Mirounga leonina. The sequence continues at coordinate 10,256,942 of NW_023270825.1, read as the reverse complement.
TGTTTTGGGAATATTTACTCTCCGTCTATAGCTTGTGTTTTTGTTCTCTCAACTGTTTTTTCACAGAGCAGTTTTTAATTTTAATGAAGTCCAACTTACGAGTTTTTTCTTTCATGGATTGTGCTTTTGATATTGGATCTAAAAACTCATGGCCAAACCCAAGGTCACCTATGTGATCTTCTTGAGGTTTTATAGTTTTGTGTTTTATATTAAGTCATGATCCATTTTGTGTTAGTGTTTACAGAGAGTGTAAAGTCAGTGTCTAGATCTTTTTCTTTTGCACGTGGATGTCTGGTTGTTCTGGGGCCATTTATTGAAGAGCCAGTTTATTAAATTGCCCCACTGTATTGCTATTGCTCCTCGACTGAGCAGTTGACTCTATGTGTGGGTCTCTTTCTGGGCTCTTTATTTTGTTCCTTTGATCTATCTGTTTTTTCAGCAGTTCCACGCTGTCTTGATTGCTGTAGATTTACAGTAACTCTTGATGTTGCGTAGTATCAGTTCTCTGACTTCGTTCTTCTCCAGGGTGGTGTTGGCTATTTTGGTCTCTTATCTTTCCAAATAAACTTTAGAACTGGTTCGTTGATACCGGAAAGATAAATTGCTGCAGTTTTGATGGGGACCCTGGGATCATGACTTGAGCCAAAGGCAAACACTTAACCGACGGAGCCGCCCAGGTGCTCCAGAAGTGTCACTGTTTAAGGGTCTCATTTGTGTCACTGTTATGGCAGAAGTTTATTCTTAGTGGGAAATAGAAATGATAGTGCATCTCAAGGTTGATGTTCCTAGATTCTCTGATGCACAGGAATGATTGCATTCCCAGCATCCTGGGAGAAATCCCGGCAAGTTTGAGAAAGGACGTTCACAAAGTCGTGGGGGGGGGGGGCGGCTAAGAGAAATCAACATGGGATAGCGCAGGGTCTCAGGGCTGACAACACCTGGGAGCTATTGCCACCTCTTGGCCTGAAGGGCAAGGAGTGCGAGCCTCTACCCAAAACCCGGGTAGAGGCTGTGGGAGAGGGCAGTCCGGCTGGTAGGGAAAGAGCCAGGGAATAAACACCCCAGCCTCACTCTCCGGTACCCCGATCCTATGCACATGCCCACCATTGTGGGGAACCACTGAGAAGCAGTGATCGCCCTCCCAGGACACAGGACAGTGTGGAGAGTGGGGGTGGCACTGGGGGAGGGGTTAGGGGCTAGGGGCAAGCATCCCACTGACAGTGGGGCCAGTATTCCAGCCGCCTTCTACTCCACCACCCCTGCTCCTGACCACAGTGCTCCGTGCTTAGGCTCCCTGGTCAAGGACAGCAGACCAGGTGGACAGGGCACCTTGAGTTCCCTCTCTGTTGCAGAGGCTCACTAGTCCTCCAGGATCTGTGGGCTGTGGCCACCCCCAACCCCATCCTCGGCGTGGCCAGTTCCCAGCCGGTCCCTTCACTCTCCTCTCCCCTCCCAGCTCCTGATTTACAACGTGAGACTCTGTGGGAGAAACGAACTTCTGCTTCTGGGCTGAAACTTGGCTCAGAAACTGCGGACGTCAACGCATAGGCCCGATGATGGACAGCACGAACTCGGATCGCCGTGTGTTTATAGCTTATAAGGGTGAGTTGTGCGTATTTCCAACTTGGCCCGAACACCTGCTTGCCCAGTTGGCTTGTCAGGCAGGGTCTACTCTGATTTGGAGTTCTAGATCTGCCAACTTGATTTTTGAAGCAAACTCCTTCGTTTGCCAAATCTGCCCCAGACACGGGATCAAAGGATCTGCGCACGTCAGAGCTGGGTCACCATCCAGGGCTCCCTCTCTCTGTACAGACAAGAGACACTGGAGGAAAGGGATGGTGTTGGCCCAGGCCACAGCATCTGGGGGGGGGGGTGGCGGGAAACAAAGAACCTGGGAGCTGGAGTCTCTTGTCTGCCTTCGGGGCTTAGCTTGGCCTTTAGCTGTGGGATCTTGGATAAGCCCCCTCATCTTCCTATTCTGTTTCCCACCCTGCAAAACGGGGGTGAGCATAATTCCTGTCTAACAAAGTGACTGTAAGAATCAAATGAACTAGGAGCCAGGCAGGCTGTGAGCAATTCTGAGCAATACCTGGATTTGGAGCTGGTTCCGGTCCACAGGCCCCGTGAGCTAGCTCAGAGCAGGCCCTCAGTGTTTGTTGAATGACTTAATGACTGAAAGGAACTTCATAGACTAAAGCGTGGAGGAAATGCTACTCATTACGTTAATTATGCTCTGTAATGGGCCAGGTTCCTGCAAGGCAATGAATCCTATCAACCCCATCCGTGGGTTAGAGTCCCTGAGATGAATGTCCTGTTTGCTTTCCTCAGCAGCAAATCCAGATGTTTTATTTAAAGGAGATAATGATCGTTTGAGTAAGAACCACCCAGCTGTCAGGTGCCGCTGTGAGCAACCGCTCAGCCTGGATATGTAATGCTGGCCTGGCAGCCAAGGCAGTCATGAAGCCCTGGGTCATGGCCATGGCCAGGAGGAAGCAGCCGATGCATAGAATGAGTCCCCTGGGGCTCCGAGGAGCCTGTGGGTTGGACTGAGCCCAGTGGAAGCTGTTCTACAGCACGTAGGCCCACAGACAAATCTCGGCTCCCAGGATTGGCAGAGAAGGGCCATCCCGGAGAGGCCTTTCAATGTTGGTGTCTGTCGAGAACCCGGGCAGTGGTCATGACCTCTGTTTCAGCCATGGGGGAGCTGCTGCGCATTCTTCAGAGGTGAGTGGTTCTGGCAGCGTGAACATAGCTGCTGGACAAGGCCTCAGAGGCCGCTCATCCCAGTTACTTTATGGAGAAAGGGACAGAGGCCTAGAGAGGGGATGGTTTTGCCATGTGACAGAGCAGGTCAGCCGTAGAATCCAGGACCCTGGGAATAGGCATTCCAGGAACAGCTGGGATGCTCTCAGCAGACAGCATGGCTCCATCATATTCTGGTCTAAAGAGATAGCAGTGCCTGGAGTTGTGCAGTGTGTAGCCTGTGCAACCGTATGCGGCAGCCCTTCCTGGAACTCACATGAAATAGACTCTTCAGACAGGGTCAAGGGCATGTCCAGAAGTGACCTATATGCCGTGTAGATGTCTCCATCATTCTTGATAGCTGGTATTTTCCTTAAGAAATGAGGATATGCCCTTTAGACAACTCTGGAAGGTCCATATTGGAAGGGCCACCTTACCCACTTTTTTTTTTTTTTTTTTTACTACATAAATAAGGAAACCTAGGCTGAGAGAGACGAGACTTGTCCACAATCACGCAGTGAGTTGGTCCCAATTACGCTTCGCCGCCTGCTCTGCTGAGCCCTCTGGTCCTGGAGTTTCAGAGAACCTGCCCTTGGTTTCACTTCAGAGCCACCTGTGTTCCCTGCACTCACGGGCCTGTGCTGCCCCCTCACCTGCTCTTCTCCCGTCCATCTTGCTTGCCACGGAGGGAACTGTCCCAGAGAGCGGACACCTCCCATTTGTCCGGCTCCTCTCCCAGGCCTCTCCCTGGCCCGCTGCTCCAGGCTCACCTTCCCGAGGGGGCTGTCCTCGAGCTCTGGTCCCCAACGCACAAGGCTTCCAGAACAGCCCCTGCAGAACTCCCACCCCATTACCCATTGCCCGCTGTCTTCTCTCCAGACCTGTCCAAATATCAGCCTTTTGCAGGCCTCTGCCCTATTTCCTGCACACCCTCACTTCCTGGAGCATCCTCTCGCCTCCTCAAAGACCCAGCTCAAATCCCTCTTCTCCAAATGCCATTCCCTATGCACACAGAGTCCGTCTTTTCCACTGTCCCAGGGCAGCCTCAGCAGCACACAAGTGCATGGGTCGGACCCAGATCTCTGCATGGTTGTGCGAACTGTACCCCAAGACATTCTAGAAATCCTAGATGAGACTGATATTTGTACAGGAATAACTTGAAACCCTCTTTCATTTGTAGAGTCCGTCACTGACAAGTGCCAGGCTCTCTGGGCCATGGCTTGTCATAGGTACCTTGCTGCGTCCTCCACCGAGGGGACCGCATCCCAGCGTGCACCACATCCCACTGCGAGGTCACCCCTTTCCAGGCAGGGCTGTAACCATTTCCACGTCTGCCTCCTGCCAGACAGCGCTCCCTGGTGTGGCAGGTGTCATGGTGGAGGGACAGCTGTGGTGCAGTGGGGGGAGCTCCAGGCCAGGGCGGAGGGTCAGGACACCTGCTCCCCTCGCCAGTATCCTGTGTGGAGATGGCAGACACAGTCCCATTGCCGCCTCCCTGCGAGGGGCGAGGGGCCTCACTATGGACTTGCCTGCTCTGAACCTTCTCCATCGGACTCTGTAGGGGTTGGCCCCGGGTGATGATTATTAACAAGCTCCCAGGGGATCTGCTTTGCAGTCTGGCCTTTGGAAACTTCCGGACAGCCACTCCCACGGGGCTTCGCACCCATTATCATCGTCCTAACTCTATGGAGAAGGTGGCTAGTAACACACCTGTTCACAGGTGAGTAAGGCAAGGCTCACAGATAGGAGATGGGATGCTCAGGATACAGGTGGGCCTCTCCGTCCAGCCCCTGTGCCCCCGCACCTCCCCAGACTTGAAGACCTGACTTTTCAGGGTTTAGCTGGTCGGATTTACAGTGAGGGGGGAGGGTGGGGAACACTGAGCTTTCTGCACTCTTACTGCCCCTGTGGGGCCAGGCTGTTGGAACGCGGAGGCTGTGGTTGGCGATGCCAGGGGCCACCTGGTGGCGGCTCTGGGAACTGCAAGCAGGCTCCGGGACCCCCTCCCACCCCCATCTGTACAGCCTCTTGAGTGGCAAAGGCCCTTCCATTTATTATGGTGACGGGATGGCGCCACAGAGGCACCAACATCCATTTAAGGTCTTTGCTCCTTTTGATTCAGGTTTAGAAATCCAGAATCTGTGAGTTGGGTCTGGCTTGGCTCCAAGCAACTTAGGGCTCCTTTGGGCCTCAGTTTCCCCAGTCATCAGTGAAGAGGCTGGGACTAGATCTCCGGAGAAGCCTCTCAGCTCTAAATGTCTTCTGTGTTATTACTAGAGACAACCGGTGACATGTTGGTGGGGCTCCCATAATTCTTTTTTGAGACGGGGCGTCAGGATTTGGGGAGCGATCCCAGACTCCTTGAGCTGGCAACATGCTTCGTCGGCTTCACGGGGAAAGAAACAAGACAGGCTGAAACATGCTTGGTTCTCCTCCTGGACTCTTGTGTTCACCAGGCATTTTTGGAAGATGTTCAAATTAAAGCATAATTGAAAAATGAGGCTGTAACTGCAGGATACGGGGTGGCGGGGCCCAGGGCTGCTGACTTAATCAGGAGGCCTAATGTCATTACATCCGTATTAATAACAGGCCGCGCGGGAGAGGGCCCTTCCCCGGGTCGAGGACACTTTCCAGCTGACGGGGCTTTTCTTCTTCTGTTTTTCACTGCAAACAAATGCCACTTGGGTTCTTTTCTCCATTACAGAGAATTCCCTGGAGTAAGATAAACATATGGAAGGAGATGGACTTTTTCTTCTTTCTTCTAAAAGCCTCGAGAGGGGAAAAAGCTGCACCGCTGTGGGACCTGGGAAGAAGGGTTGGTGTGTCTTCAGCAAGACTCTGCCTGAGGGGCTCCCAAGCCAGGTTGATAGGGCTGCTGGGGGCTTGGCCTTCTCCCAAATGCTGGGGTCCTCGGGCTCTGGCCCCTGTCCTGTGCCTCATTTTATTTTGGGGAAATTGGACTCAGGAAAATGACAACATCTCATGCCCCACGACTCTGAATGAACCACTGTTAATATGTGACATTTTGGCATTTTTGCTTTCAGATTTTTGTTTTTTTTTTTTAAGAAAAACTACTCTCTCTTTTTTTTTAAGATTATTTATTTATTTATTTTGACAGAGAGAGACACAGCTAGAGAGGGAACACAAGCAGGGGGAGTGGGAGAGGGAGAAGCAGGCTTCCCGCTGAGCAGGGAGCCCGATGCGGGGCTTGATCCCAGGACCCTGGGATCATGACCTGAACCGAAGGCAGACTCTTGACGACTGAGCCCCCCAGGCGCCCCTCTTTTTTTTTTTAATTAAAAATGATACATGCTCATTTAAAGAATAAAGATTAAACAACCACCATCTATTCCCACTACCCAGAACTGGCCGCTTGCTGACATTTTGGCATTTTGGCTCTCAGTGCTTTTGCTCTGTGTTATGTCAAAGAAGCGAAACGGTACACACATATATTCTCCTTTAAAAAATCAGGGGCCTGTCACGTTTCAGTTCCAGTTAGAATCCCCCTTGTCCACCCCCCCTTTACTCCTGGGACCTCCCCCCACCCCCCACCCCTGCCTTCTGTTGGCAGCTTGTCCTGGGTTCTCTGAGTACATTTGAAATGTATTTACATATAATTCTGAATTCATTGAAAACACATGGTATCATTTGTGCTTTATTTCTATCATACTGTACTTGTCCTTCTCAGCTTGCTTTTTTCTGTCTGGAACTCTGTTCCTTTAGCTCATTCTGTCCCTCCCTCCCTTTGCCTTCCTTCCCCCTCCTGTCCCTCTCCTCCCCTTCCATCTTTCCTGCCTCTCTCTCTCTCTCTCTCTCAATCTCCCCCTACTTCCCTCAGGACCTTTCCACTCCCTGGGCTTTTGTTACTGCTCCCGAGCGATGAACGTGTCCCTCTGTGTCTGCACTGCCCAGACCCGCCTCTCAGCTCCCCCATCTGATGCCTACCCACCCAGAAAGCTTTCTCCAACCCCCCTACTCTCTCCCACCTCTGGCTTCGTATTAGCCTTTTGTGCTTAGCCCCTTCTAGGATTGCACTCACCACATTTTGAGGCAACTGTTTTTTCGTTTATCTCCCCCGAGGGCTGCGATCACCTCTGTTCCTGGCACCTAGCCCAGCAGCGCTCAGTGTGTTACTGGATGTGAATTAAGTTCCTTCAGTTGAGTCACTTTCAAACCCAGTTTGGCTTTCACACCTTCCGGGACAGAATGCTCACTCCCTAGGATCAGGTACAACCCGTGGACTCTGGCACTGAGACCCACGGGGCTCCCTGCAGCGGTCAGGGATCTGCCAGCCTGGCTCCCATCCTGTGGGACGGTGGACAGGGTGCAACTCTGGAGTGAGAAGACTCAGTGGTGTGTGGAGTGGGTTGAATTGTGTCTCTCAAGAAGCTATGTTGAAGTTCTCATCCTCGGCACCTGTGAATGTGACCCTATTTGGAAACAGGGTCTCTGCGGATGTGATCAAGTTCAGATGAGGTCATACCAGATGAGGGTGGGCTTCAGGTCCAGGGACAGATGTCCTCATGAGAAAGGAGAGGGAGCTCTGGATACAGACACAAGGAGCAGGCACAGGGAGCAAGGCCACGTGAAGACAGAGGCAGAGTGATGTGGCCGCAAGTTAAAGAACACCCAGCACCGTAGGTGGCCCCCAGAAGCTAGGAGATGGCAAAGATGGAGTGTCCTCCCAAGCTTTTGGAGGGAGCAAGCTTCTGCTGGCGCCTTGGTGTCAGACTTGTGGCCTCCAGAATGGTGAGAGGATACATTTCTGTGGTTTCGAACCACCCAGTAGGTGGTTCCTTGTTACAGTGCCCTAGGGAGACCAAGACAGATTGTTATGCAGCAAAAACTAACTGATACACTCACAGATTCATTAAGTGATAAGCATTTGGCCTTATGAGAGCCAGTGAAGCTGTACTAACGAGACCAGGACCCCGGCTCCTGTTCTTCCCGTGCAGACTCTGAACTCGGCATGGCCGTGTGCCTGGGGCTACATAATGGAGCAGGTGAGGAGATGCGTGGGGCTGCCCAGCCGAGGCTTAGAAGTGGGAGTGTTGTCTATTGCTTTTCTTTTTCCCTTCTGCTGACAAGGTGCAGAGGACAAGGCTCAGGGGGGAGGGCAGCCAGCGAAGGCCTGTGGGCCATGTGTGGCCTGTGGGATGGTTTTTGCCTGACCCAAAAGCTAAGAATGGGTTTTAGGGTTTTTTAAAAAAATATTTGTTTATTTACATAATATCTACACCCAACGTGGGGCTCGAACTCACGACCCCGAGATCAAGAGTCACATATGCCTCTGACTGAGCCAGCCAGATGCCCCTGATTTTTATATTTTTAAAGGGGTGTAAAGAAGGAGGAGGAGGAGAAGGAGAAGAAGGAGGAGGAGAAGAAGAAGGAGAAGGAGAAGACAATGTCTGTGTGACAGAGACCCTCAAAGCCTAAAATATTTACTATCTGGCCCTTTACAGAAAAAGTTACAGACTCCTGCCCTAGAGGATGGTGGAACCCCAGGAGGGAAAGAGTCAGAATCCTTGAAAACCTGATGGAGAAAAGACCAGGAATGTCCACCATGGAAATTACACGAGAGTGAAATATAGTTTTATAGTTTATATAACAAAATTATATTACATAACATATATAACATGATATAATAATGATATATATAATAACGTAACATAATACAACATAATTTGGGGGTCTATTGGTCATTGCAGCTTAGCCTTGCCTAACTACTACAGAGATAAAGTGAGACTTCCACTTAGACTTCTGGGAAAGAGATTCTTATTCTTACCTCCTAGACCTGAAAGGTTGGGGACCGAACTGGTGGCTGTCCCATTACAAGTGAATCCTGGGGCTTAAGCCTGGAGAGGGGAGGATGTGAAGAATTAGAGACCAACCTGGTCCTGATGACATTGTCTGAATTCTGGAGCCAGCCATACCTGCAGCTGAATCTACTCTCCACTTCTCAGCTTCCCAGAGCCAATAAATTTCCCCTTTTATTTAAGACAGATTGGCACCGTTTCTATTCCATGCAACCAAAAGATTCCTAACCTACTTTGGTATTATTAGAACAACAGCATTACAACTGCTGTCATTCCTTCAGGAAAGGAATGAAACCATTCACAAACTCTGGTGCTTTAAGTACTGGTAGCTACAATCAACTGATGACACACCTCTCAAGGAGTAGAGTTTTGCAGGGGCATTTAAAGACTATGACCGAACAACTGCTCTGGAAACACCAGTCTGGCTTCAGGTGGGGGAGACCAGAATCGGGGATACCAGTTAAGGGCCTGCCTTTATGCAAGTGATAAAGAGAATGAGGAGCTCATTTACACACTGGTGTGGACTGATCCCCGTGGTCCTGTGGTCAGATGGAGTGTGCATACAGATGTACACACGGTGGAAGGAGCTGGAGACTGTGTCTACACCCAACAGCCTGAAGTTAGTTGCCTGGACCATCTCTGGAAGGAACCGCCAGGAACTGGAAATGACAGGTGCCTCCAGGGAGGGGACCCCAAAGGCTGGAACGGGGGAGGGGGAGGGGGTGAGAGTCACTTCTTACTCTTTGTTCTTTCGCATCTTCAGGGCCCACGCTTCTGAACTGAACACCTTCCCCACCTGGACTCCAAGGCACTATGGGGGGCTCTCCATTCTCCTTCCCTTCCTCCTCCTCTCCCTCACACTGTCAGCCCCTCTCGTCCCTTATCCCCTGGGCAACTGTCCCCATTCTCTTAGATTCTGTATCTGTCTGACATCCGTCAATCACAGGGCCAGACGAACAGCAAGGTTGTTTATGACTCCCTGCGGTCCAGCCTTCCTGGTTGCGAGGACATCACAGCACAAACCCCCCGACCGCTCTGGGGTCCACACCCCAACCACTCCCCAGCAGCACGCTGATAATCCGCCTGCCTTCAGCACCCAGCGCCGGGTACCCGACAGCTGGTGACCACCCTGTGTCCCCAGCCCGCCCCAAGTAGTCAGTCTCCCATCCTGACCTGCTCCCCTGCTCGCCTTGCCTCTCCCGAGGAGACACCAGTAAAGACTGCGGCCCAGCCGGCCCCTGGCTTCTGGCCGCCTCCTCCCCAGCCTGGTGCCCGCCGTGGTCCTGCATGGCACGAGGGGTCTCCCGCTTCTAGGGAGTGACGCTCGCACTTTCCTTCAGTGGCACTGGCCTCTCTGTCTCCACTCGGCCACCTTTACAAATCCAGACCAGGCAGCAACCTCACCTAGTTCCGGGCCTTGCGAACCCGCCCGCCACGGACCCCCTCATGTGAGCTCTCCCTGAGAACAAAACTCCTATTTCCAACTGCCCGTGGGACACTCCACCGGCACGTCTAACCCTGGGAGTCCTACAAACTCACCTCCTCCGCCACCTGCCATTGAGCTAGTTGCCCAGGTCACAAGTCTGGGGGTCGACTCTGATTTTGCCCTTTGTCTTGAAAGCCCCACACTCATTCCCACCTCAGGGGCTCTCTCTGGGACATTCCTACTCTCACGTCTGGCTTCCCTGGACATCCAGGTCTCAGTTTAGGTCCCCTCCCCAGAAGGGCCTTTGCTGACCTGCCCGTGGCCCTGTTTTGCTTCCTGAGGTGGGCCATCGCTGCCTGAAACTCTGCTGTGCTCAGTGTCTGTCTCTCCCACACAGCCGTCCTGGGCTCCTGCAGTGGCCCTGTGTCCCCAAGAAGACCGGGCGCAGAGCAGTGCTCTGGGGGGTCTGCGGGAGGTCAGGGGAGAGACCTCGGGGTGCTCAGGACTGGGAGCCCAGGCTCCAGGAGGGCAGGCTTGGGAGGAGCAGAGCAAAGAGCAGAGAGAGAGAGAGAACGGGGACAGGGTGGCGGACAGGACACGCAGGACGGCGCTCACCTGCACGACAGACACCCCAGCCCTCCGGGTGCCCGTCTCTGCTGTCCCTGACTCCAGTCACTCATTGCCTGAGGCCACAGCATCCTGGGCCACCGTGTACTCACACTCTTCTGGAAGCGGACTTTCTTTCTTTTTTTTTTTAAGATTTTATTTATTTATTTGACAGAGAGAGAGACAGAGAGAGAGGAAACACAAGCAGGGGGAGTGGGAGAGGGAGAAGCAGGCTTCCTGCTGAGCAGGGAGCCCGACGTGGGGCTAGATGTGGGGCTTGATCCCAGGATCCTGGGACCATGACCTGGGCCGAAGGCAGGCGCCTAACGACTGAGCTACCCAGGCGCCCCGGACTTTCTTTTTAAACCCAAACACATGTATTTGGAAAGGAAAGCAACATCATCCCTGAAATCACCGTGGTTGGCTGTGGAATCCAGGGGCTCTGGAGTGGCCCCTGTAGGACACGGCCAGTGGTCCCATGGTCCCTCGGGGGACCCAGCAGGCGCCCTCTCACCCCTCCTCCTCACTGTCTCTGGTGGGGTCTCCTGTCCACCCGCCTGCTTTCAGCATCCAGCCTGGGGCCCTGAGAGCCCAGCGTCCTTCACCCCAAGTCATAGGAAGCCCTGGGACCAACTCCAACCCGCTCTACATTCCATAGTTTAAAGAGATTTGAGCGCCCCCTGCTGGCAGCTGGCTGAGCCCCTGCACATCAGAGTGACAATCAGCCGAGAGGTCAGCCCCCCTCTGCCCTTGTCCTGCCCCTTCTCTTCCCATCACCTCCCTACCGTGACCCTCAAATGCACTAGACACTCACATCTCCCCTCCAGGAATGCTTCTCCCAACAAGACTCCCCCCTCCCACTGATGCATCTGATACACCCCAATCACCTCTAAGACTATGAGGCACGGCTTCCTCCAAGAAGCCTCCCTTGATTTCACCCAGGGAGACTGATCACACCTGCTTCCTGTCCCTGCTGTCCCTGTGAAAACCCCGTCCCAGCTTCTGTCGTGCTGGGAGGTCCTTGTCCTGTCCCGGGGACCCAGCTCAGAGCTTTGTGGAGCAGAGACTTATGTGGGAAATGTTTGTGGATCGAATGCTTTTACTGTCAACCTACTTCAGAGGTTCTGAGCGGGCCTATTCTGAGGTGGGTACCCTGGAGCAAAACCAAGTATATGTATTTGAGACAAAAACATTATACATACATATATGCTCATTGAGAAAATATTCCAAAAAGTGTAATTTTTATAAACTAAAAAATGAAATCCCTTTCAACACTGGCCAAACCTACAACCTTTCCTAAATCACAACTGTTAGTTGCTTGGGGTGCCTTCCTCCCCGGCTTTCCCCAAGCATTCCCTTTTACTTTTTTTACCTTTTCTTCCTTCCTCTTCTTTTTTTTTTTTTTAAACATAAATGGGGCCTGACTATACACCTAAATCTGAACTTTATTTTTTCCATCTTGAGGTCCTGCTAAACCAGCACCCACAGGCTCATGACAGTCTTTCTAGTGGCTACAGAACATTCTGTACTACCTACCACACTGTGTGCATTTCAGGTCTTTGTCTTTTTGTCTTTGTGTTTGTTTGTTGCAGTTGCAAACAACAGTTCTGCAAACATCCTCAGGCACAACGTTTTGCGCCCATGTGGGCAAATTCCTGTAGAATTGACTCTTGGAAGCGGGTGGGCTGAGTCTAAGGGCAGACCTGTTTCATGTTATAATAGATCCTGCTAAAATACTCTCCAAGGGCGCCTGGGTGGCTCAGTTGGGTAAGTGACTGCCTTCGGCTCAGGTCATGATCCTGGAGTCCCGGGATCGAGTCCCGCATCAGGCTCCCTGCTCAGCAGGGAGTCTGCTTCTCCCTCTGACCCTCCCCCCTCTCATGCTCTCTCTATCTCATTCTCTCTCTCAAATAAATAAAATCTTTAACAAAAAAATAAAATAAAATAAAAAATAAAATAAAATACTCTCCAAAAAGTTGATACCAATGTATACTCCTACCAACAGCGCTTAAGTGTATCTCTCCACATCTGTGACAGCCCTGGGTGTTATTAGACAATTCTGACATGCCTGATCGTCTCAACCTTCAAATCCAGCTGGAATTGGGCTAAAATGCGTCTTTAGGGCAGCCTAGCAGAGGAAAGAGGTCTGGAAAGGGAGCACGGTAGGCGCATGAGCCTCCAGCCTTATAGCTGTAGCCGGCTGCACCACTCCTTCTCCTTGGCTGAGGAGGGAAAGTTCCACTCACCCTGGGCCAAACCCTCTGAGCCCTTGATTCTGGACCCAGAGCCCAGGCATGGGGACAGCGGGGCTCCTGGGCCAACCAGAGCCCCCCAGAGAGGCTTCAGAAGCTGATTTGTGGTTAGGAAGCAGCTTCAGCTCCATCCTGCTCTGGGAGAACGCTCTCTGGAGGAAGAGTGTGTTTGGGAGAACCAGAGTGACAAATCTGACTCTGCACAGCGCGGCAAGCAGGGAATATACAACAGAGTGTATGTCCTACAAGAACCATAGGTTTTGGAACATCAGGGTGCTGCCTGCGATGTTTAGAGCCGTCCACCGGGGCTGTGGAGGGGGGCTGCTGGAGCATGCGGGGGACCTGCCTCGCATTCCACCCTCACCCCAGACCGGGAGGACCCTGTTCGGAGAATGAAACTTGGAAAGAGCTTGTCACTTGTGTTGTCTAAAAAGATGGAGAAGGAGCGACCTGGCAGTGACAACATCCATTTCACCCCGGACTCAGAGATCTTCCTGGCCAGCACCCTCTGGGAGCCGTGGCTGCCTGGGGTCACTTCCGTAGACTTTCATCTTCTAGGAGCTCTGTCCGAGATGGCCTCCAGGGCTGCCTGGCTTGCCTTCCCTCTGGCTTTGATTCTACGAGCATTATACCAGGACCTTAAAATGAAGGCAAACCAAGGTAAGGACGAGGGGAGGGTGGCCCTGGCAGGGTCAGCAGCGGGAGCCCTCTGGGGACTCTCATTAGCGACCCAGGTGCCTGAGGGGTCTTGCAGATGCGCCCGCAAGCGGGTCAGGTGAGGGAGCATCCGTGCTGGAGAAGTGCAAGCTCACTGGATTGAGTCCAAGGCCAAGCAAGGCCTGGATAGAACAAGAAAGCCTTGTGCCCATGTGGTGTCCCAGTTTCCCACCTGTTTCCATTTGTATTCACTTGTCTGTTCTTTCATTCTACGAGGGAATGAAAGAGCACCATTTTATAGATGCAGAGACTGTGTCCAGCATTGGCTGGGGGGGGGGGGGGGTCCCTTCTTTGGAACTGTAGGTTTTCTTTGGTCAACTCCTTTGCTTCCCTGAGGACTCAAGTCAGGGCAGACACCCTCCAGGAGCCAACCCTGGGGACCCTACCCATAGCCCTTCTCCTTGCTTCCCAGCTAACATACTAACATAACTAACTCCGTCTCCCCACTAGACCATGCCCTCCATGAGTCAGGGGTTGTCTGATGGTCCCCTCTGCCTTCCCCCCACCTGGCAGGTGCTGAGCAGATGTTTGTGGATAGATGGATGCCAGTGTGGGTAGATCCTGAAGCCCAATGTGAACCACCTGCTTGACAAAAACAACATGGGGTTTCCAAGGATCCCACATCTACTCAAGAAAGGGAGGATAGATAATCCTGGGATGGGGCTTGGAGGGCGGAGACAGGGAGGAAAAAGAGCAGGGACTCTGGAATACCTTCAAGGTGCTGGGGTGGGGACGGGGGCTCTGGTCAGAGTCCTTAAGGGGCAAGAGCATGGGCTGCAAGCCAGGAGGCCAGGAAGGTGGAGAAAGACTGAAAGCCTCCTTCCCTGGGAAACAGAGGAGACCCTGAGCAACTCCCAGGGCGCCCTCTGGTGGCCACTTGAGGCCAAGGCTGAGGGCTCAGAGAATTCTGCCTTTTCCTGAGTCAAGGGTGCATATGGGAAGAGAGGGTGGGAGCCCTGGTCTTGGAATCAGGACTTTTTTCCTGACCATACCACTAATTCACCAGGTTGATTGGGCAACCTCAGCCTCAGTTTCCTCATTTGATAATAAGGGAATCAATGAAATGAATGGCACTCACAAATGGAAATGCTGACCACAGGTGAGTGGTGGGTTGGGGGTGAGAACTCCCGTGGGCTACCTTGGCGTCCTCTAAGGATTTGGCAGGTGGGTCCTGCCTGATATGGGAGGAAACAGAAGCTCAGAGAGGTTAAGTGACCTGTCCTTGGTCACTCAGCTGGTAAGTGTCAGCACTGGGACCTCAAGCCAGGTCTGTGACCCCAAAATGTGTCCCCTCCTCCAACTTCCTGTTGTTTCTCAGGGTCTCCAAGACCCCTGCCACCTCTGCTGTGGTTCAGGGGGCCTGATGGAGAGAAGAGATTCACAGGAGCCATTAAGATCCTTGCAGACAGCCAAGACTGGAAGGAAGGAGTCAGCTGACCGGCATACAGGCCGAGAGTGACCCCATATACAAAATGTAGTCTTTGCAGGGGAAACAATTAGACCACCACTCAATTAGGCATCAAAACAGTGTTCTCTGGGAGAACTGTCTAAGCAGGAGCAGAAGGCTGACCCCAGAGCTCAGCTCTTATCCAGGGCCTCATGCTGCCTCAGTTTACCTGGCACACCTACCTCTCAGGGGTTTGGCTGAGGTGATGGGGCCCTTGTGGGGTGGTTTGGACATGTCTGAGAAGCTCATATATGATCCTGTCCCTTGTTCCTTGGGCTGGTGCTTCTCTGTAGGACTAGTCCTCAGGAAGAAACCAACGAGAAGAGGTAAGGAGCCTCCCAGCTCAGACGGGCCTGGGTTCAGACCTCAGGTCTGCCAGTTCCTAGCTGAGTGATCCTGGGCAAATCGTTGTGTTCCTCCACAGTTTCCTCCTCTGTGAAACAAGGTCACTCAGAGGAGCCCCACAGTACGTCTGGAGGATTTGGAGAGTGGGCTGGAGCCCCTGCGTGTCTCTGCAGCACATAAAGCCCTGGCCAGTGCTTACTGGTCTCAGACAGCATCAGCTCCTGATGTGGGCCGTTGGGCAGGAGCTCCCAGGGGCTGGCCGGGGCAGGGTCTGGGGGGAGTGGGGAGGGGAGGACGAGGCTGTGGCAGACGCTTTCCTGCCCTGCTCCAGGGTGCTCTCCGTGGGAGTTAGAAGCCTGCCCCACAACTGAAGTTTTGTACTCTTTTTTTTTGTTTTGTTTTGCGGACCAGACTTTGGACATTCCCTCCAAGTAAGATGATAATTTGACAGAATTGAAAGCGGGGGAGGGGGTGGGGAAGAGTGACTCTCCAATTTTACTTGGGTCCTCCTGGGCGCTGTTCATTAAGATTTATTTATTTATTCTTAAAGATTTTATTTATTTATTTTAGAGAGCAAGAGCGTGCAAGCAGGGGGAGGTGCAGAGGGAGAGGGCGAGAGAATCTCAAGCAGCCTCTGCACTGAGTGTGGAGCCGGGCATGGGGCTCGATCTCATGACCCTGAGATCATGACCTGAGCCAAAACCAAGAGTCGGATGCTTAACCGACTGAACCATCCAGGTGCCCCTGTTTATTAATATTTAAATTGACATTATATCCAGGGCAAAGGTTGGCAAATTTTTCTGTGTGTGGGAAGGGGGAGAAAGAGCCCAGTTAGGAGGCCCTGAAACCATCCAGGCGAGGTGAGAGATGGTGGGTGTTGGGCCCAGGGTAGATGGAGCAGAGGACCTGATGAAAAGTGGTCGGATTCTGGAGGTAGTTTGCAGGCAGAGCCCATAGGGTGTGCTGATGGAGGAGTATGAGAGTGGGGTCAGGGATGACTCTTGAGTCTGGCCTGAGCACCTGGAAGGATAGAGCCGCCATTATTTGAGATGGAAAAGCTGTGGGAGGAACAGACCTGGGGAGAAATCCCAGAGCTCAGTTTTGGACACGGAAAGGTGGGGAATCTTGAAGGTCTCTGGGGAGAGGGCAAGGGAGCTGCTGGATAGGACCCTGGAGTTGAGGGGAGAGGTCCGGCCTGGAGATTGAGATAGGGACTAATCGGATCATGACTGGCACTGGAAGCTCATGCGATCCACTGGGTTTTCTGGGCAGTGGGTGCAGAAGAGGAGAGAAGGGACCCCTGATCCCAGAGCTGTGGCCAAGGACCCAACTCCAGGCTTCACTGGACACACGCTGAGCCCACATCTGCTGTCTCGATTCCCGCTCCGGACAGGATTAGCTGGGACCTGCGCGAAAGCCCACGTCTGATGCTTCTTACCTCCCTCCTCTACCTACGCTCTCCCCCGCTAGAATCTCCTCCACTCCATCTCAGCAGAGCTAAAGCCTACCCCCACTCATCCTTTAGCCTGTGGAGCTGGGGCCGTTTCCATCACCCTTATCATCCAGAACCACTGGTCGTCATTCAGAGTCTGATGGGGACTGTCATTGCCAGCCCATCACAGTCGTGTTTGAACTTGGAACTAGATGTGGTCAGGCCCTTGGGCGCTATGTGGGGTTCTCTCTCCCCCTCCAGCACCCCCTGGTACATCTTATAGCCCGGTCAGACCCAAGTCTTTCTCCATGGTCCCGGCAAGCCATCAGAGTAAGTAGAATTGCCCCCATCTTACAGATGAGAAAAGTGAGGTCCAGAGAGGTGAAATTATTTGCCCAGATTAGCAGAGGCAGGACTGGAATGCAGTTGCCTGACTCTTAAGATACATTCATTACCTCTGCTTCCAGGGGACATGTGGGCTCCAGGGAGTAGGTACCATGTGCCAAGCACCGGAAGGCCATCCAAGGGGGTGACATTTGACGATGTTGGCCTGTGGAGTTCAGCCTCTCTGCTCACAGGCGGAGGCGAATTCACTGTAGTAACTCTTCTTGCCTGACCAGGACCATATGGGGGAGCCTGGGAATTGCTAATTGTACAAATGTCCCTCTCTCGGCAAGACTTTATTCAGAGAATTTTTAAAATGTGTTTTGGACTGGATTTGGGCTACAGACAGAGTTGTGATCAGAGGTCAGGAAATAAAAATTAGATGACAAAAGGGAGTCCCCTGTATCTTACCAAACCAGGACAGGTGACCCAGGGAATGGGCAGAGGACTGGGCCGTGGGGCCAAAGGGGACACGCCAGAAGGGACCATGTGTCCCCTGCCTTTTCTGAGGGGCGCTGTGGTGTAGGCACAGACTGAGTCCAAACCCCAGGTCCTCTGCCACCTTGCAGTCAGGGGAGAGCTTTTCTATCTCCCCTTGCCTCAGTTTCCTAATCCTTCAAAGGGGAAGGGTGATGCCCCCCCACCCCAGAAAGTCTTACTTATTCAGTCATTGATTTCTTACTGACAAGTAAATGAGATAGCAGATATAAAGCTCTCGGCATATCATGATATTCGAGGGGCCCTGCCCTGTCACCTTTCTCTTATGAAGTCCCAGCTTGGGAGGCAAGGGCTCCTCTCCTCCTTGATGATAGAGCCTATGGTGTATGCGGAGTAGCCGAGGGACGTCACGGGATGATTGGCCCCGGGAGGACCAAGCAGCATCTGCTGTCCCCAGGATGCTGTGTGACTGGCAACTGGAGCCCCCAGGGAAGCTCATTTTGCTCCATGTTGTGGTTGGTTCATTCATCTGTTCAACAAGCATATTATGTGCCTCCTGCATGCAAAAATCCATGGGGAATTCAGCCTTTCTTCCTAACTTTATCTGGCCCTTCCCTGTGGCGACCTCTCCTCTCCATTGTCCTAAACTTCTCACTGCCTCCATTCTCCAAAATTCTCCGTTCTCTGGTCTCAGTTTGTTGAACTGAATCTGGGAGCTCTGGTCCGGGAAATGGGAGCACTTGAGGACTTGGAGGAGTCACTGTCCTTTTCTAGGACTCTGTTCCCTTGATTAAAATTCCAGGGGTTGGGTTACCAGAACACCAAGCTTTGCACCCTGGCTTTGCAGCCTGTGGTTGGGAGCTGGGGGCAGGCCCCCAGCCCATTCCCATCCACGCCCATGGAAGACATGACTAGCTGATCAGGGCATTCTAACTGCTGAGCCAGGGGCGGGGGGGGGGATGGGGGGTGGGGAGGCTCAGAATCTTTCCACAGGGCACCTGCCAGCCATCACCAATCGAATCCGAGTTGGCAGTTGAGATTAAACGGACTTTTCATTCCGGCTGTGCCCTGGGTGGGGTGAGGAGACACACCAGAGAGGCTCCCGGAGATACAGTCCAGGTGACGGATGCATGGCACGGTAGCAGGGATCAGCGGGGGGCGGTGGTCCATGGGGGTCGCCTGACAGGGGCACGAAGGCATGACTGCTCTGTCATTCCAGTCACACCAGCCCCTGGCCCCTGCCCAGAGGGGAAGAGCTGGGGGAAGGGCATCGACTCGGAGCCAGGCGCTGTACTAGTCTTTGTCACAGACGCTCTCCCTTAATCCTCATGGTCCACTCTGCCAGCGAGCTACGGTGAGCTCAGCCTTCAGGATGGTCACTCTGACACTTGTCAGTGTCACTGCGGTTGAGCTGCGACTGGGGGCACAGGGACTGACGAGCTGAGCTGTGACTTCTTCTGGGGCATCGTGAGGTCTCCAGGCGCTCTGAGGGCCCCGCCATGCTGGTGCTCAGCCAGGGGTGGGAGGGGAGGTCACCAGGGCAGGAAGCCCCTGGCCTGGCAGCCAAAGGGGCTTCTTTCAACCCGATGCCCCCCGTCCCGAGGCAGTGGAGAGCCTGCCTGTTCTGATCACAGCTGACAGCTTGTCTCTGGCCTCTCTTTGACAGAAGGCCCCCCTTATGTAAGGGGGTTACATAAATCATCCTGTGACGTCTGTCACACGTCCGGGGGGTGCTGGCCCCGCCACTGGGCCTCTCAGGTGGCATTTGTATGTTTCCTGGGTTGAGGTGGTCAGACTTAACTCATGAGGATCAGGAGGGGCACGTCTGGGTCTCTGGGTCAGCAACGCCCCGAGGGTCATTAGGGAACAGTATCGTACAATGGTCACCACCAAGCGTCCGGACCTGGCTGCCCGCATCCCGGTCCCTGCTCTGCCTGATTACTGACCAGAGGACCTTGGGCCAGTCTCCTTATCCATTGAACAAGTGGCTTAATACGTGTTACATACCTTGATTGAGTGGTGAGTGCTGGTTAGGGCTGGGCTCTCACCGGGTGGCGGGCTGCAGGACAGAGCTGCCATCTTCATCCTGCTTTGGGTGAACCTGCTCCCCTGTCTGGGCCTCATTGACTCTGCCTCTAAAATGGGAAGATGACCCATCTTTTGGAACCGAACTCTCTACCGAGGTGTGGAAAGGTAAAGTTTCCTTTCAAAGTTATTTTTGGCAACTTAAAATACTACGTTCTAAAAACCATACTAATAAACACGCACTCAAACGAGTTATAACTCACAAGCTAACTAACACACGAGGCTGGCGACTGGTTAACCTGGGCAGTTAACTGGTTAACGACGCCTCAGGGGACGAGTTGATGAAGCTTCTTGGGTGAACGGTTTTCATTGGATGATGATCCTGAGATTGCTAGGTAGACTGAAAAAGTTACCATTTTAGCTGCTTATCTAAGTCAAGATTTCTATAGGTTCTGCAACCAAAGCAAAATATGGCAGATGGCAGACCCGTAATCCACAACCCCTTATTTCAGAGTTGTAGGTCATCAAAACATCCTCCTCATCTGAATCCACTCTTTGCAAAATAAGCGGGAAGTATGCATCCGCGTGCACGAAATAAATCTGAACTAGCCCGTCCCTGGCGCTGTTCTAGGTATTGGGCTTCTCTGCGTAAATGCAGCTTGAAAGCCCACTGCCCCAGATGACGTCCCGGGGCCCCTCTGGATAGGTGCGTGTCATTGTCAACTGTCCCCTCTCACTTTCGGTTACAATCTGCAGCTGTGTTAGCTAAATTCTAGAAGTGGATTGTGTCAAACGATATCCAGATGTGCTGGATGGTGGCTCCTGGCACTTTGGGAAACCAGGGGGAGTTAGGGTGTGCCTCTCAGTGATGGGGGGACGGAAGATGGCTGTTCAGTCATCACAACAGAGTTGATCTCCCCTCTAGCGAGTTGCATCGGGCACAGGAACAAGCACGACCTCTGGTCCCTGCACGCGGTAGGTGCTGAATGGAGTCGCTGGAAGCCGGGACTCCCTGACCCTGGGCCATGTAAATAATCTTGAGGAGGGGTTTGCACAGCCGGAAGGTCAGAGACTGGTACCCGTGACAGCAGAGGATCAGGAAGGACTCTCAGGGTCCAGCCAGCACCACTCGCTTGCCTTCAGCAGACACTTGGGGGAGATGTGATGGTGAACTGAGGCTTCCTGTGTTCAAGGCACCCACAGTCCCGAAGGAACACAGAGGATTCGTCATCAAGTTCAACCACAGTGATCACAAGGGTCCTTGAATGAGTCCTGCTCTGTGCTGCGGCCATTCTAGTCCATGGAGATACGGAGATGAAGGATCTGTTGTGCCCTGCTCTCATGGAACTCACCCGGGTGAAGGTGGAGGGGTGGGTGGGGCAAACAGTAATCAAACAAACAGTTGCAGGAAGCAGTGTTTCCAGTCCACAAGATAAATTCTATTCAGTGGAATGGGCAAAATATTTACCTCATGAAACATTTAGTGAGAAACTACTCTGTGCCAGGCCCCGTTTGAAGGTCAGATTACTAAGGGCTTTCTGTGTTAGGCCAAGGAGGTTAGACTTCACTTTGAATCTATACACATGGGTGGGGGGGTGGAGAAGGTGTCACTGGTAATGCTGGGAGTGGGTGGAAGGCTTCCTGGAGGAGGGGATGCTTGAGCTGGGCCTTGAAGAATGCCAAGAGGACAGAGTCCTCTCAGTCAGTCAGTCCTGAGTCGGGCAGCTTGTCTCTGGGTGTATCACCAAATGTACACGGGGAAAACAGTTCCTCCCTGTCCAGACGCAGGACCATATGGGAGAAACACTGTGAAAGGAAGTCTTTTCAGAATAAGGCAGAGTCGGTATTACGGATGTCTTCCACCTGTTCATATGAGCTACAGACAGAAAAACCCGAAGGAGCCTTCCCCAGCCTGTGGCAGTCCCCCAGGGGCCTGGGTGCGACCAGGTCACCGTAGGGCCACGGATCTGGATCTCAGGCCACAGTTCTTCACGGCGGCCACCTGTCCCCTCGAAAGATGTCCCAGAGCTGCTGCTTCCATACTCCCAAAGCAGATGTCAAGAGTCATATTCCGACAGACGGACAGAAGAGATGAACCCAGGACTTACATATAAAATCTGGTTTGCGACGCTTTCAAACCCGACAGCACTCAATCAGTGCCTGGTGCTGGGTAGGCGCTCGGGGAAGCAACGCACGGGGGACTGACGCGGGCTTTGTGTGCAGACTGGCCTGGCTTCGAGTTCGGTTTTGTCGCTTGCTGGCCGTGAAGCCTTGGGAAAGTAGCTCAACCTCACACTCCTCACGTGTAAATGGCAGCCATAGCACCTGCATTGAGCTGTCACGGGGTCAGGTGGGATCTTTCACGTGTGATCAGTGATTGCAGCTCTTGGCACGTATGAGGTGCCCACCAAGTATCAGTTTCCTTCCCTCCCTCTCTCCCTCTTTCCTCAATAAGTGGGAAGAACACACAGGAAGAACAGCCCATATTAAGAGCTATGGAGTGATTTTTTACGACGTGGACTTGGACCCCACAGAGCTCACCGACCTTGGGGGTTTGCTGTTGTCTGAGCAGCGAGGGGATGATGTTACCAGCAAGCAAGGCCAGGTGGGCTGCAGCACGTGAGCAAACACAGAGCGTGCAGGAGGCCGAGGTGGGAACGGGCTGGCAGGAGGCCAGTGCCCCAGTAGAGAATGATGCAGA
Organism: Mirounga leonina; assembly: GCF_011800145.1. Taxonomy (NCBI): domain Eukaryota; kingdom Metazoa; phylum Chordata; class Mammalia; order Carnivora; family Phocidae; genus Mirounga; species Mirounga leonina. The sequence goes on along the minus strand of NW_023270825.1, from coordinate 10,234,611 downwards.
AGGTGGCTGAGTGGGCCGGCGCTGGGTTATGGAGGGATTCGCACACTGGCCAAGCTGTGCGCCCTGGCCCCCAAGCACTAGGCAGCAGGGAGCCTTGCGTAAGGGCTGGCTTAGAGCAAAAAGATGTTTCCTGCCCCTCACATTCAGGCTAGGCTAGGTTCTGCTGCAGAGACAGCCCCCAGGTCTCAGGGGCTGAAAGCCACAGTGATTTCGCTGTCCCGCTGCAGATAAGGATCAGTCTCCAGGGCCTGGGATACCAATGGTCCAGGATGCTCGGGCCCAAGGACACTTCCGTGTCAGCCCATACTTCCCCAGCCCCCTCAGTGGAGAATCCTGCTCTGGATCCTAAATGCCTAAGTTGAGTTACAGCTGGTGGGCGCAGGGCCCTCTCCTCCAAACCCTTCGTTGTGCCTGTAGGGACCCTCAGGCCAGAGGAGGAGGTGGCTTGAAGCCAGGCCGCTGTGTGCCCGCAGCAGCTGCCTATTGGTCAGCAGGAGGGGGTGGGACCATCCTCCCGGCTGAGTCCCCGGGCCTGCCCGGCTACTGCGCCCATGGCCCATGCGGGCGGGGGACCTCGGAGAGGAGTCCTTGGCCTTTTAGATGGTGGTGCAGAGGTGCGGTTGGGGTATAGGCGGCTGGCCGGTCAGCTGACCGCAGGACAGGAGAACAAGGTGGGGGGGCGGGGGAGAGGAGGCCGAGCTTCGGGGCAAAGGCAGGAGGTGCGGGCCACCAGCGGCTGGCACGGCGGCCGCGCCCATCAGCATTCCCCAGGCAGCCTCCCTCCCTCCCTCCCTCCACCGGCGGCCTCACCTTCCCCGCGGCCAGTCAGTGGGCAGGGCCAGCGGCCGGCTCGGGGCTCCCTTGCTCACTCAGAGCGGCCCGCTTGCGGCCCCGCCGGCGTTGGCACGGTGACAGTAGCCAAGTGTGCAAACTTGTGCCATTGTCCCCAGGCCAGGGGAGCCATGGAGACTGGCTAATATGACACAGGAAAATGTTTGCTGATGGCAATTCTATGGGCTTTGTCCACCTCTTTCTCCATCATGACGACTCGATTTAAGTCCCTAACTGTTTGACTACAAATGCGAGGGGACCGTGCGACGCCAGCCTTTTGTCCGGCCGCGCTGAATGGGCAATTCAGGCTTTGTGCAGCTCAATTGAGGAAGCAAACATAAAGACAAGATTCCTGAGAACTCCGGCTCCCTTCCCATGGATATCCCAGCACCTCGTTAGAGAGCCCTTCCCCACTACCTTTCCCCGACATCAGCGTGCTGCTGGCCCTCCCAGGCTGCCCGCGGCCCCGCGCCTCGGGGCGGGGGGCTGGGAAGAGGGAGAGACAGATGGACAGGGACAGAGACAGAGAGTGGGGCAGAGAGGGGCAGAGAGAGGAGAGAGAGGGAGAGACACTCAACACTCAAGGACAGAAGGGGAAGTAGCCCACCCCGGCTTACCCCGTCCGATTGTCTGTCTGCACTGGAGCATGGCAGCTGTAGGCTGTCGGCCTGGAGTCTTTGGGGGAGGCATGCAAGCCCATCTCTTCTGGGCCCAGCCCCTCCTCAACCCTGCACTTTTTAAACACACACACACACACACACTGCCCCCTCGAGAAACCAGGGAACCGAGGTCAAGGGGAGGAGGGGCTGAAGGGTAGAAATTTACCGGGAAATGATTGCATTTGGGAGCTGTCTTTTTTGTGATGGTCCCCATGGTGACAATTTGTGACGGCAAAGAATGTGGGAACGGGGCGCTGCCGCCTGATTGGGATGCTTTGTATCTGGAGAGGCGCTCCTGATTGGCCTGAGGGGCCCCCCAGCTCCGGGGACTCGTCCTCCATCCAGCCCACTCGAGGGCTGCCCTACTGTTTCCAGCCGGACGCACGGAGCTCGCCGGCCACGCCGGGCCTGGCCCAGGTCTGCAGCGGGGAACCTGCCAGGCCACGTCGGCGGCAGCGGCGGCGGCGGGGGGCCCGGGGGCCGGCCTGCACCCTCGGTCAGTGTGGCGGCTCGGGCGGCTCCAGCCGACCGGGTGGGGGCGTGGGGCCGGCTGGGGCCTGGGGGAGGGGCGAGGTGCCTCGGGTGGTGGCCCAGGAGGCATGAAATTGCTGCAGATGCTTCTACGGGGGCGTCCCGCTGCCCGCGGTCTGAGATCAGCCCGCCAGGCAGGCCGAGGCTCGAGTGCCAGACAGGGGTCCTGCCCGTCCTGCGTGAGCGCTGTGGGTGGAGCGTGGGGACCCGGCGAGGGGGGCCAGTGCGAGCCGGGCTGGGGGCGGGGGTGGGAGGAGGAGGGCACCGCCGGGGAGAGAGGGGGCTTGGCCTTGCTTGAAAGTGGAGCAGTCGCCTCAGCTCAGAAAATAAAAACCTTGCGGGCAAGTTGTGCACGTTGGCAGCGTGGTGTGTGGGAGACGCGGTGGGCTGGCCCGTGGAGACTTGCGCTCCGGGCCCAGCAATGCCACCTGTAGCTGGGTCACCTTGAGCAGGTCGCCCAACCTCTCTGAGCTTCAGCTGCAAGTAGAGGGCCACAGACTCAGGCAGACTGCCTGTTGGCCTGTGCCCTCACAGATGCGGAGGAAACCCTCAGCGGCCTGGACGGGCGGCCGGCGACCCAGGACTCTGTTTCCTGTGGAGGGGTTCTAGGGCCTTTGGGGAGGGCTGGGCGCGGGTGCTTGGAGAGACCGCCAACGACCTGCATGTCCCCCCACCCCAGGTCAGCTCTGTGCCCTTCCCTGGAGCTGCCAGCCACCAGCAGAGCCCACGCTCTTCATGGAAAGCCCCATGCAGTGGTCCCCTGGTGATGGCATCCGACAGTGACGTGAAGATGCTCCTGAACTTTGTGAACCTGGCGTCCAGCGACATCAAGGCAGCCCTGGACAAGTCCGCGCCATGCCGCCGTTCAGTGGACCACCGCAAGTACCTGCAGAAGCAGCTCAAACGCTTCTCCCAGAAGTATTCCCGGCTTCCTCGGGGCCTCCCCGGCAGAGGGGCCGAGCCTCACCTGAAAAGGGGACCCGAGGACCGGCCCGGGAGGCTGCCCCTCGATTCTGGCCAGGATTGCAGTCCCGGCGGGGGTGGGTGCTACAAGGAGAAGGCTCTGGGGAACCCCTACAGGGAGGAATGTCTCTCTAGGGAGCAGACCCTACAGAGGCAGAATCCAGAAGCTGCCAGGCCTGGCCAGGTGCCCATGAGGAAAAGACAGCTGCCCGCTTCCTTCTGGGAAGAGCCTCGGCCCACACACAGCTACCCCCTGGGGCTGGAGGGGGGACTGGGCCCCAGGGAGGGACCTCCCTATGAGGGTAAGAAACATTGCAAAGGCTTGGAGCCCTTGGATCCTGAGATGGCCCCCGTGCCCGCGTCTCCAAGGGCACTGGCTGAAAAGGAGCCACTCAAGATGTCTGGGGTCTCCCTGGTGGGCCGCGTCAATGCCTGGAGCTGCTGCCCCTTCCAGTACCATGGACAGCCCATCTATGCTGGTCATCCAGGGGCCTTGCCTCAGAGCCCGGTCCCCAGCCTGGGCCTGTGGAGGAAAAGCCCGGCTTCCCCTGGGGAGCTGGCCCACTTCTGCAAGGATGTGGATGGGCCGGGGCAGAAAGTGTACAGACCCGTGGTTCTGAAGCCCATCCCTACCAAGCCGGCTGTGCCCCCGCCCATCTTCAATGTTTTTGGCTACCTCTAGCTGGGCTGCGAGGGCCTCAGCTCCCACCTCTGGCCTGCGGGGGTGTTAGGGGCCCCCAGGAGCGCTCCTTGTGCAGAGTGAGCTGGGCAGTGGTGTGGCCTCTTGGGAGCCTTTCCTTTGTGTGTGTCTGGGAGGGGGAGGATGGGTTTGGGGCAGGGGCTTCTCAGGCAGTCGCCAAGTCAGCCCCTGCAGCCTTGGGAGCTATGGGGCTGGGCTCCGTTGGCCCCTCTCCAACCAGACCAGAGCCCGACCAATTGTCCCACTGTCCTTGGGCCGGTCTTGGGTGGTGGGGCTTTGCCCTGGCCTGCCCGCCACTCCAGAAGCCAGAGTTACACATCTGTTCATTGGCCACCCACCGTGTAAGCCAATCTCAGTTCTGTTCTTTTTGTTTTTTGTAAATATTAAGAAGGTTAAAAGAATAAAGACGTTTCTTTTGCAGTTTCCACATCTTGGATGTCATGGAGTTGAATGGTCCCCAAGCTAAGAATTGCGGGCCAGCAGCTCAATTCAAAGGAAGGGGGGGTGAAAGGAGTCACCAGGGAAGGATGCTCTGCTTGCCTGTGTGCAACAGCAGAGGATGGGGGAGGCCTGGATCTCCAGACGGTCCGAAGTGCTCTAGAGAATGGGGAGTACCAGTCCTGGCTCCACGATGGGATGTGGTGCTGGACCCTTCCTCCTTGGGCCTCCTTGCCCCACCTGCAGGGCGAGGGGCAGGGCGAGAATGGTCCCCCTCTGCTGTGCCTTCCACTCTGATTATGGCCTCAGAGCGGAGGCTGGGCCAAGGCAGTCCTGCCCGAGCCTGGTCAGAGGGAAAATCAGGACAAACTGGAGCTTGGCTCCTTGTGGACAAGCCGGAAAAAAAAATCTCTAGCGAAGTCAGATTCCTGGGTGACCTGCCGATGGCCCTCTTCCTGGGCCTGGTGCAGTGCCTGGCACACAATGGAACGATGAGGGCCTCTGTCTGTGACAATGCACGGGGGGCGGGGGGGGGGTTGCTGGTGGCAGGGATTGGCCCTGGGGTTTGCCCTCATGGTGTCCAGTTGCCACAGCCGTTGGAGAGGCATGCACCTCCATCCTGGCGCGGGATTCGCCCTGCCGTGTGCGGACATGCTCCAAGGCTGAGGGCACACGGACTTGCTGGGGGCATCGAGCTGCTCATTCCATCGAAGCCCCATTCTCGCAGCTGGGACTGGTGCAGGGCCAGCCCCGGCTGGGGGCTACTGTGCCCTAATTAGCATGATGTTGGAAAGTTAATCTCCCTCTGCGCCTTGGTTCCCCCTCTGTAAAGTGGGGGACTAGGTCAGCAATAGCAAACAGTTGCACCTACCAGTTCTTCAACTAGTCGCAGACTGTCTCCTTCGGGGGCCAGATACGCCCTCAGAATCCTTCCTAAGCCAAGGCTCCAGGATTAGTGATTAAGCGTTCTTCTCCTTCCTGCCTGTTTTTACTCTAGGATTCCTGAGGAGTGGAGCATCTCCACGGGAGGGCAGCTTGCTCACTGGGAAGCTGGTGGATTTCTGGTAGTTTAAAGCTTCTGGTCTTGGAGGACTCGAGAGGCACGGAAACCATGTGACACCAGCAGGGTTGTTCAGAGTAATTATCTAGCACCCAGGATAGGGCCTCAGGACCCTCACCCCAGGCTGCTCTGCTCTGCCCTGCATGTCCCCTTCTCTCCCCCTGCACATCAGGAAGACCCTTCCAGATCCATTCCAGTGAGGCTCAGCCCCTCCCCCACTGTACAGGAGGGTGTTAAAAGCTCCAATCCAGGCTTTGCCATCTACCAGCTGTGTGACCTTGGGCAAGTCACTTAACTTCTCTGTGCCAAAATGTCCTCATCAGAAAAACGTGGTTGAAAATAGACCTGCACAGGTTGTGGTGGGGATGATGAAGAGCACACCTGGCATAATAAGGTGCTACGACACACCCGAGGGAGAGCTGTGCCAACCAAAAGTCGCCTCTCCTGGTTATCCGGGCCACCTAACTGTACTCCTTGGAGGAGCCGAGCTCCAGGGGGGCGTGTTTTCTCAGAGTGCTGCCCCAGCGCACCATGCTCTGCCCCCCGCCGCCCCCCCCAGCCGCAGCTCCTCTTGGGCTCCTTTCCCAGGGGACACCCAGTGATACATGAATTCAAATGCAGGGAGGCTTCCTCTGCAAGCAGAAACCTTTGCTAGGAAGCAGCTAGACAGAAGCACGCCGCACCGACTCCCCATGCAGAAACAAAGTGGGGAAAAACACATCTAGGAAAGCTGCGGTTAAAAAAAAAAAAGCAGCTGTGGTAACAGCAGATGACTCTCCTGACGGACAAGTGAGTCGTGAGTGGGGCTGGCTCAAAGGGAAACACGGGAACTCACCCCCTACCTCAGATCCCCAGCACTAGCTCGCACGTGCTCTTGCCCGCGAAATGAAATGGAACCACTTTCAGGATTTTGAGTGTTTGGTGACGCTGTTGAGACACCTCTGGAGCCAAAGTTTGGGGGTGGGGGAGGGGGTTTCTGCAGAGGGTCATGGCTCTAAAGTCCTCTGGGGAGCAGTGGTGGTCAAGAAATGTAACCACCAGCCCAGCCTGAGCACCGACCAATCAGAACAGACCCTTGGGAACAGCGCCGCCCCCACCCCCCCTCGCTGGCCAAGCATTAACCCTTCAGCTTCTGGGTTGTGGGGAGGGGGGTGCTGCCAGGACCTGAGAAGGCCAAGGTTGGGAAAGACGCTTGGGGATGAGGAGGAGCCCTGACCAGTGCCTGTGGCCCAGTATGGACGAGCATCAGTACCCCGAGAACGCAGTGCGGTGCTGATGCCTCCCAGCCCCAGGTACCCCACATCCTACAGCCTGTGGTACCAATTCTAACCGCACAGGCTGAACACCTGTGGCTGCCCCACCCCTCCCACCTGCCTCCTCAACCTCCCCTCCTCAGACCGCAGTCCCCACCCGGCCCAGTGTCCGTGGCCACTGCCTGTTAGGACTCCTTAGGATGTATAGGGGACCTGAGAAATGCTATAGTTTGCCAGATACCCAGCCCCATCCTAAATGCACCCAAACATCTTTCTGCTCTGGCTCATCACGGAGGACTGCCGACCCCCCATCTGAGATTAAAGGCTCTCCCTCTGGCTGCCAGATGGGCAAAGGCAATTTTCGGTCAGGGTTTTCCCCTGACTATGCACTGAGCCCTCTCTGGCCATTTCCCCCAGGGGCCGTCGGCAGAACATCTCCAGTGTGAGAGGATGCAGGTTTCCGTGGGGATTTCTTTAGGATCTCTTGCAGCAAGGCCATAGGGTACCCTGGCGAGGCACTGTTGGGTTAAAACCTCAGGGATTTGCTATGTGTGCAGGGGCAAGTCCCCTCCCCTCTTTGGGCCTGTTTTCCCATCAGGACCATGAAGGAGTGCGCAAGATGTGGCTGAGTCCCCTCTGACCTGTGGCTGGAAAGTGCTGCTTGGCAGAATTTTCCTCTTCAGGAAGACACTGGGTCTTACTGGTTCCACGGAGAGCCAGTATGGAGGAGTCGGCAAGGACGCTGGGGACCACAACGATGGGGAATCTGAGGCCCCAGAGGAGCAAGCCAAGGGCAGAGCTGGACCTCAAAGCTGTGCTCCCCCACCGCCCAGCTGCTCATTTTGCCAAACCCAGAAATGACATTTGACCGCACTTAAGACGCTTCCAGGTTCTGGGGCAGGGCGGGCGCCGGCTCCAGGCAAGGTCACCTGCTCCGTCAGGTGTCACCGCAGACTGGCCTGGACTCCCGTGGCTTTTATCACGCTTTCCACTGCAGCATCGTGGAAACAGGGCAAGCTGGCCTCAGCACCCAAGAAGGTGCCATGACCGCACCCGCCTGAAGCCCCACAGAGCCACACGAGGACCCACAGAGGCAGCGGAGGGGACAGGGCCTCGTGCCCCCGGCTTGGTGCCTTTGCAGGGGTTGACAGCAGCCACCGCTTCAGCGCTGTGGCTCAGGTGGCCAGCATTTACATTTCTTCTCCTCCCTAGTATCTCAACTTCTGTAGCAAAATAGGGGTGGGCAGGATGTGAAGACAGACTGCCAGGAAACATGTGTGTGCAAGACAATCCCAGGTGTCAGGAGACTTGTAGACACCAAGCCCTGTTTGTGATGGAGCTCCCGTTTCCATGGTGATTGAAGTAGGAGAGAGAAACCAACCTGGACCGCTCTGCTCACAGGGCAGGAAGCTGCCCCTCTCCTTGGGCCGCCAGCTCCGCTCTGGCTCTCAGAAGCCCAAAGGGGATACATCTAGGGTTCTGTGCGCCCTGTCCCAGCACCTGCCCCACTCCCACTCCCTCCAGGAGCAGTGCTGAGGACCCCGGGCCCTGGGGGTGCGGGGGGGGAAGAGGGACTTCACTGGGCAAGGTGTCATCTCTGCAACATTTATTGTACTTAAGGTGGGCCTCCCAGCCACCCCCACCAGACCACACCTCTGAGAAGAAAGCTCAGAAGTCAAGTGGAGAGTTTTGCGGAGCAAAGGGGGAGGGGACGGGGACAGCCCCGCAGCTAGGTTGTCTTGGAAAGGCAGACTCATCCCTGAAAGTGCTCCAGCCACAGCCCAGCGTTGGGGCCAGGGCTTCCCTGCTGGCTCCCACCTTCCCCCAGGCCACCCCAAGTTCTGCCCTGCGCCCCCCTCCCAGGCCCAGGGATAGAGGCTCCGCCATTCCCAATGGCAGAGAAGGTCCAGGGTCTACTCAGCAGTTTGAAAACAAACACGGTTTTTCTTCTACTTGACACATTCTGTTCTCTGGTCCGGGCAAAGCTCGGGCCCAGAGACCTGGCAAGGAGGCGGCAGCTGCCCCAGCCGCGCGGCCGGCAGCCCACAGCCTCTGTCTACCACCAGGTCCCCTCCCCTGGGGCTTGGGGCCGCCGCCTCCGTCCTGAGGCTTTAGTGAAACAGTCTGAGGAGCCGCTCCTCCTCGCAGCCTTGGTTACTGGGTGCTCTCGTACTTCAGGTACCTGATCAGCCTGCCGGGGAGCGGCAGGTCGTCCAGGAGCTTGATGCGGTGCTTCCCCACGGCCTTTCTCACGCGCAGCCGGCACAGGTGAGCCAGAGGTCTGGGAAGTTCTGGGGAAAGGAGAGGAAAGAGAACTGCTGCCATGCTGCTCGCAACCAGCACAGAGTTTGCATCTGTGGCCGCGGGCCACTGGGAGACACCTAGTCGATGTAGCCAGAGAGGCGCGGGGTGTTGAAGGGCGCCTGGGTGGCTCCGGGAGTTAAGTGCCTGACTCTTTTTTTTTTTTTTTTAAGATTATTTATTTATTTATTTGAGAGAGAGAGAGCACAAGCAGGGGGGAGCAGCAGGGAGAGGGGGAAGCAGGCTTCCCGCCGAGCAGGGAGCCCCATGCGGGACTCGATCCCAGGACCCTGGGATCATGACCTGAGCCGAAGGCAGACGCTTAACCAACCGACTGAGTCCCCCAGGTGCTCCAAGTGTCCGACTCTTGATCTCGGCTCAGGTCTTGATCTCAGGATCGTGAGTTCAAGACCCGCATTGGGCTCCACGCTAAGCATGTAGCCTATTTTTTTTAAAAAAGAGGGGGAGCTCTGTAACCCCAGCCCCTGCCAACTGAAAAGATTTGACAAAGTAGCTTCCCCCTTGTCGCCCCTCATTGATAGGCGCAGCCCAAGGAAGTAGCTGGGGCAGGTACTTCACAGGTGAGGATGTAGTGAGGACCGCACCCGGAACCAGAGCTGCCATCCCCCTCGTCTTGCGCTCCTTCCTCTATATACACAGCCCGGACCCCCAGCACAGCCTTAGCAGAGGGGTCAGAGAGTTCCACCTGTGAAGTGCCCCCATGAATGGAATTCAGCCCTGAGCTCTGGTGGTGCAGAGAGGCCAGGGTGCGGGCAGGGATGGGGGACACCTCCCCACACGTCCTAAGATCCCACTTGGCTGCCTCCCCCCGAGGAGCCCTCCTGGGATACCTCATACAGTAGAGTGTTCTCAGCTGACGGCGAGGGGGTGTGGTAGGAACAGGGATTGATGTGTCTAGTAAGAGGGCAATTTATTTCAGCCCTGGGCCCGGGGTCTGGCACGGGGAAGGTGTTCGTTGAATCAGAGCATGCCATTCATTCATTCAACAAACACATGCTGACCCCTTTGTGGCATGGCCCTGTGTTCGGGCCGGAGATGCAGAGGGGCCTGCCCAGGACTTCGGGGAAGGCTTCCACACCAGATGGTGCCATCTGAGCAGGGTCCTGACAGGTGGGCAGGTAGGGATTTGCCAGGTGAAGAAGGGAGGCAGGCGCGAAGCAGCGGTGCCACGCCAAGGGGGCCGTGGCGATGCAGGGGTATTGGGGTGCGGAGGGAATGTGGAGGTAATGGCAGGTGGCTGCATTTCTGGCTCCTTGGTCTCGCTTTGAACAGAGCCTCCCATCTGGAAACCTCAGCCCCTTTCTCGGCCGAGAGAAGACAACTTGTGGGGAGGAAGGCCAAACGCCACTGGTGAGCAGAGGACACAGGCCCACGGGGGCTGGGCTGGTGGCCTGGGTGAGTTCTGGGAGACCTGCCACCTCTTGGAGCCTACTGTCCCGGAGTAATGAGGTCCACGTCCCAGCATTGGATGAAAAAGCCTGTGGACTGTGTTCTGCAGATGCGGTGTGGTCTTTAAAGTCAGCAACATAGATATTGGGTAAGAACTATTTTGTTCCATTAGTAAATGTTTATAGCACACCAAAGGGGTCTGCATGTTTTTCCCTGGGACTAGATCTCAGGAGGGATTGTCCTCTAGGGGGGCAGAAGGGGACAGCGAGGGGCAGGGCCCACATCTAAGCATGGACCGCTCCAGGGTCCTCTAGTGGCTAAGGGTCATGGGGATAGCAAGCAGTTATTCATGAACACAGTGAATGTTCATCGAGCCTCTCGTGCTGAGCCCCAGGGAGTGGGCAAGTCACCACCACCCTCCCCCATCACTGCCCTGATACCTTTATCAAGGGTCCAATTCAAATGCTTCCCAGGCATTTGTGCGAATGAAAAATCCTACAGTATATCTGGGTCCCACAGGGCTCGGGGATCAAGGAAGAAGGTGGCAAGTCAGAGCTGGGGCACTGGGGTCCGGGGCACCTGGACAGTCAGTGGACAGGCAACAAGGCAGCGCAGTCTCATCTGGGGACACAACAGAAACTTGCTGCGGGTCAGCCTCTCTGCTCTGTGATTGACAAGCACTTGGCCAGAGACGGGTCTGTGCCCCTGAGAGTGTGAGAAAGCCCTGGGGCAAATGGGATTCCTCTGGGCAGACGCCTATTTCTCAGTACCAGCGGCAGCACCCAGTTTGACTACTTCTGACACCACCTGCCCAGGTGGGCTCCATCATGCCCAAGAGGGGTTCTCAGCCTGACTTAGCCAGGCTGCCCTGTCCACAGCGCCAGGCACACCCACCTGCAAACACCTCATGCTGGCAGGATGGAGGGGGCTAGACAAGGAGCCTGCCCAACCTTCTCGGTTCAGTTGGGGATGCTGGGGCCCGTGGATGGTCACCCAGCAAGCCCCTGGCTCCAGAGCCCTGCCTCCCAGACCAGTACTGCTCCCCGTGTGTGGTCTGGGGGCCAGCAGCATGGGCACCACCTGGGAGCGTGCTGAAATGCAGACTCTCAGGCCCTGCGCCTGGCCTGCCGAGTCAGGATCTGCATTTTTAACAAAATGCCCAGGTGCTTTGTATGTACTTTGCAGTTTGAAATGCCTGAGACCACCACCTCTCCTCTACCCCGCCACACTACCTCTCAGTGACCTACGAACATGGGCAATGTACTGCAAAAGTCCCAATACTCCTCAGCGAGCTGGAACCGTTTAAAGCATCCTGGAAAGATCTGGCGGCGAGACTCCGGGGTTGGTTAGACCTAGGTCTGAATCCCCACTCTGCCACTAACTAGCCGTGAGACCTTGGCTCAGGTGACATCATCTCTTGGAGGGTGGGTCTTCTCATTTACAGAACAGAGTCATGGAGACACCGTATGTGACCTGCGCACAGAGCTCTGCACTCAGTAGGTGCTCATCAAATGTTAGTAGCAGTCACATGCCCCGAGTCCTGGGCATGAACCAGACAGGGTGACCAGCCAGTAGCCGCAGTGACAGCCCCTACCTGCCTTCTCCTTGATGACAGCCCAGTCCTCGAAGCTGTCGATGTGTTCCTTCAGCCGCGAGCAGAGCTGCACGTTGCCCACATAGTCCAGGAGGACGTCGATGATGGGCCCTGCCCAACGGCTCACCTCTGGGGCAGACAGGATCTCGCAGAACTGGAAGAGATCACGCATTGGGGCTGGGGCTCCCAGGACCAAAGGCAGCGCCTCAGCGAGCACGTCTGTCCGGGAACCCGAGGCTGAGGAGGGCAGCAGAAGGATCCGAGGACGGACACGGGGCGCTCTCCTGGCAGGATCCACCTCCACAGACCCACTCCCCCTCATCAACAACATCCAACCGAAAACTGGAGGTGGGCTGCTTGGCCATCACCTCTCTAAGCCTCCACTTCCTGGTCTAGAAAATGGGAATACGACAACTGGAGGTTTGTTTTGTTTTTTAATGAGAATTAAGGTAATATATGAACGTAAACTTCTTGGCACACAGCAAGTGGCCCTTAAATGATTCCCATTAGCCATTATACTTCTGACTTGTTAGGTCATCACCACGGACAGGTCCTGCCTCCGGGCCACCCTGCCCCTCATCTGACCTTGGCCAATCCGCCCTCACGCCCATCCCCATCCTGGTCATGCAACCTCATATCCCAGGTCTAGGTTTGCTGCGAGTGACGGACGCCTCGGTTTTACACATCCCCCAGCAATCCCCAAGACCGAGGAGCCAAAAAAAAAAAAAAAAAAAAAAAGGATGTAACGGTTCCCGTGAACCACTCAGTTCTGGGGCCTCTAAAGCCACGGGCTTCCACGGCCTCCAGGGTGCGCCCCCTACGGAGCCACGCGGCCGCGGGAGGGCGCCAGCCACCCGTGCACACCAGCGCCCGCCAGGCGCGCCCCGCCTACCTGGACCACGGCGGGCTCCTTGTCGGTGGCGGGCGTGTCGCTGAACCGGTTGGAGCGCGGCGGCGCGGGCGGGTGCGGGCCGTTGCCGTACAGGCACGAGAAGCAGGGCTCGCCGTCGCAGCCCAGGTCCATGAGGAACTTGAGCAGCGACAGGTACTTCATGGCGAACATGATGGTGGCGGGGAAGGCGGTGGGGTGCGTCGCGATGTAGGCGTCGATGTCGGCGCCGTGGTCCAGCAGCAGCTGCATGGTGCGCAGGCAGCCGTGGCGGATGGCCACGAGCAGGGGGCTGATGAGGTCGCGGTTGGGGTCGGCGCCGGCGAGCAGCAGCAGCTCGGTGGCGTACACGTTGTTGTTGACCACGGCGAAGTAGAGCGCCGAGCTGCGGCGGTCCTCGTAGAGGCGCGCGCGCTCGGGCGCCAGCGGCGCGTTCACGTCGAAGCGCGCGCCCAGCAGCGCCTCGAGCACCCCGTCGTGGTTGCGCTCGGCGGCCAGGTGCAGCGGGCTGATGCCGCTACGGCGCACGCGCGTGCGGCTGGTCACCGGCAGCAGCATCTGCACGATCCTGCGGGCGGGGCGGGCAAGCGCGGGTCACGGGTCGGCCCCGCCGGCAGGGGGCGCTGAGGGCCCGGGCCAGGCCGCTCAGGACTACCGCGCGCGGAGGCACGGGCCCACCGGCAGGGGGCGCGGGGGAGCCAGCCGTGCTCACCAGGACCGCCTTGGGGAGGATGGGGCGCTGCTATCCCCCACTTTACAGATCAGGAAAACTGAGGCTCAGGGAGCTTCAACCACCTTTCCAAAGTCACATAGCCAGTAAGGGGTGGAGCTGGCCTTCAGACTCAGAACCCGTGGCCTCCAAAGTCCTAGTTCTTCCAAACCTCAGCCCGACTGGACTGTGGTCTCAAGACTCATTTCAGGCTAAGTAAGGAGTGTTCCCCATTCCCAGCTCAGTGATCCGAGGGAATTGGCCGGAAGGCCCACAAGCCTGATGCAGGAGGCACCTAATGCCCATGGTGATGTTTGGAGCTAGAGGTTTGGCACCCGCCCTTCCTAGGTGGGGTAGGGGTGGGCGGGGGGCAGCGATAGTCATAGCTGAGAGCTCACCATGCGCCAGGAGACCTCTAAAGGATTTACAAACACATTTTGGCTTAATCTTTTCAACAGCCCATCAAGTATGTCTCATCATTCCCATTTTGCAGATGAGAAAGATCAAGGCTCAGAGAGGTGGAGGCACGTGTCCAGGCCACATGTCGGGAGAGGAAAACCAAGGAATGTACCCTGCTCCTACTCCAGGGCTGAGCCGTCCTACATCTCTGTGGAGCTGTCAAGTCCCGGGGGATAGGAGGGGACGAATGTATCTGGCCCCAACCACTCCTGCTCTAGGCCCCAGTCAGCCCTCGGTGACCACGAAGTCCCCTCCCCTCTCCTGTGAGTCTCAACACCTCTTTCCCTGAAGGCTGACTCGAGCCTCCCCCAGGCTCCCCCGCCTTGCCTGTGGCCTGGAGAGGGTTGATCAGCCATTGCTGAGGCTGGAGATTCCTGGGAACCCTGGTTCTGTTCGCTTCTGCTGCATCAGGCCCTGCTCTTGGCACTTAATCTACATCAATCTATTATATCCTCCCAGTAACCCTATGAGGTAGGACTTGTACTGTCCTCGTTTACAGATAAGGAAACCTGAAGCCCAGAGACGGTATGTGACTTGCACGAGGACACACAGCCAGTAAGTGATGGGGCCAGGATTTGAACCTCGGCAGTCTGATTCCCCAGGCCACACTCTCAATCACTGCCCTACGTCTTTGTAGCAGTCAGTGTTTTGCATCACGACGCTTTGACTTGCCTGCCCCATTTTACCTTCACTGCAGCCCTGTGGGGTAGCCAAAGCAGCTTCGTGGCCTTCCTTTTAACAGATGTGACTCCGAGAGAGACAGCAGCTCATCAAAGGTACTCAGCAACTCTGGGGGCTCAATTCCAGGGGCTCTTGACCCCTTGTCTTTGCTCTCTTCCCCTAGCCCCCTCCCACAAGAAAGAACAAGCTCCTGCCACGGACATGATTCCAGACCCTAATCCTTCCAGTCCTTGCTGACAGGTGACCTCGCGGCGCCACGTCTGCTCCAAGGAGGTGGCTGTGGTGGGGCAAGCAGGTGCCACCAGGCCTGTTCCCACGCCTTTCTGGCATGCTGGCTTCGCGGCTTCCTGGAAATCTTATGCCAGTGACCTCCTGCTAGGATCTCAGTGGAAAGTCTTATTATTGTTAGTGACGCTCTGTTTGCCTAAAATCTGCCTCTAAAACCTCAAAAGGAAATTCACACACCCGGGGGGGCTAATTGCCTCCTAATTTCTATTTGTGCCGGCACAGGAGGCCTGACCTCACTCTGTAGAGGTGCTGGTCAAAGGCAGGGCTGGGGCCTCACCCTGGACCACAGCCATCGCCAACAAATGCTCCCTAACAGCCGTGGCAGGCCCGAGCCCGGGAAAGAACAGTGACAGCGACTGTCCTGGGGCCGCCGGCCAAGTGGGGCTGGTAGCCCTGGCAGGTCACAGCTGGCCTCCAGTGATCCCCTGCCCAACCAGGGGAAAGTGACAGGAATGTGGGAACATGACTGGATGCTGCCTATGGTCCCAGAAGCATCCTCTTGCTAACGCAGGAAAATCATCTCATTTGTGCCCCTCTGTGGGACTCTGCCAATCTGAAAGTAAATGTGCCCTGCAGGACAGGGTCTGGAAAGCAGCCCCTGCAGGCCTCCCATTTTACAGGGGGTGAAACTGAGGCCCGAGCATGGGGTGGGGACGAGAGTGAGGTCAGATTGGAGGTGGATGACAAAGCCAGGGCAGGATGTAGGTGTCCAGAGGGCCCAGGGCAAGGCCTTTCCGTGCTGCCCCACCCCACTGGCCCCAGGGAGTGGCCGTGTCGGCTGTCCTGCCACAAATCATCACTTCTTTCCCCCAGCCCATGTTGTGGGACTCAGGGCTGGAGGAGGGGGGGTACCTCACGAGAAGGGCTGGAGACTCCCTACTTCTCCCACTGGCAGGTCCTGGGCCCACAGGGCTCAAAATGTACCTCATGAAGAAGAACAAAGGTGCCCACTGCCCAGTCGAACCTTTGGTGTCTGGGAGGCCGGGTTCCCTGCTCCCCTCTCTCCCTTCCCCAGTGAAGGGCCACACCTACCAGCCCAAGCCCCGAGACCAGAACAGACCCAGCTCAGGGCTGTTCCAGGGAAGCCTCCCCAAAAAAGTGTTAAGTGGCTTGCAAAGGTAATTTAAATTAGAAGTAAAAGAGAAAGGATGGTTAAAAACGGGGGCATCAGAAGCGGGTCCCAAAAGGCCAGCCTCCGTTATATGCCAGCCACAAAATAGACTCTAAGACCCTGGTTCTCTATCGGGCTGTGGGTGAAATCATCTGGGCAGGTTTTAGAAACCCTGAAGCCCAAGCCCCAGCCCAGACTGCTTACATCAGAGCCTCTGAGGATGAGTGAGGCCCAGACATCAGGGGTTTTAGAGCCCTGGGCGGCTTCCAGCATGTAGCCAAGGCTGAGACTTGGCTTTCTTGGTGTTTCTCTAAATTCAGGTTAAAGGATGTGTGGGGCATCTGGTCTTGTCCAACACAAACCGTTTCTCAATAAATCTATGTGTGGTGTTGAGTTTTAATCTCATAAGGTGCCTTTGCTAAACTGGAAGTGAAGTACAAGGTAACGCGTGCCTTGGAGGTGACTTCGGTGTCCTGTGGGCTCCTTTCTCGGCCATACCCGAATGTCACCTCTGGTTAAAGGCGCTGTGGAGATGGCACCATCTGGTGAACCCGGAGTGCTGCTTTCCACGCTATAGACGGGCAGGGAGTTTTGGCAGGTGGCTGAGTGCGGAATGCCTATGGAATGTCACATCAAGTCCCCAAGCAGCCTGCGGGAGGTTGGCGTGGAGAGGGCCATTAATGCCACATGTCTGAGGAGTGAAGGGCCCAGGGCTTGCCTGGCCGTGGACCCTGCCAGGTGGCAGAAGTTGCTGGGAACCCAGCTTCAATCCTTTGTTGGGCAGCCCTCGAAAGTGGCCTGGCCCCTCTCGGTCTTGGGGAGCAGAGGGAAATGGGGCCTGGGAACAGAGGGGGAATGACCAGGGAAGTCACTCTGAGAGTCATGAATCCAAAGCAGATTTGGGGGAACACAAGATGTTCATACAGGTGGTTCCAGAGGGGACCAGCCTTGCTCCCTGGTCATCCTTAGGCACACCTAGTGCTCCTTCAGCTGCCCCTCCAGCTGGGGCCAGACTGCCAACATCGGGGTCCACTTGAGGCATCCGGGTGTGATGGAAGGATGCCACTCTGTGGTAAGCCGCTTCCCATTTCCTTCCTCTGCAAAATCAGGGCTTGTATTAGATCAGTGATTCCCCTAAGGGTGTGGATGGGCTGTATCTGGTTGGTTGGCTCGGGGAGCTTTTCAAAGGTAGAGGCTTAGGCCCCCTCCCTCCTGGAGGTTCTGGTTTAGTGCTTCTGGGATGTGTCATTTAGCAAATAGCCCAGAGAGATGGTGCTGTGCACAGGCAAGTGTGGGGATCCAGTGGGCCTGGAGACTTCCAAGGGCCGTCTCCTTCATTCTTTGGATCTCTCCCTCAGGGTCATGCTTGAGATAAACCGTGTTTGTTGACTGATGCTGGGTCTTTCTGGGGCCGAAGAGAAAGCATCCATCTTGCCCGTCACCACTGCCTGACTTGGTGCTTTCTTCCCTCTACTGGCTGAACTGAAAAATGATGGAACGTGCTCTTCCTACCTAGGAGAGTGTAAGCGCCGACCTGCGGGGTACCTGTGCCCGGAATTCTGTGGGGTGCTTTAATTCCATTCTGTATCCACCTCACTAGTCCTAACAACAACCCCATAAAGCAGGTGTAACTGTCCCCCATTTTACAGAAGAGGAAACTGAGGCTGAGAAGGGTTAAGCAACGTGACCAATGGCTTCAGCAGGAATGCAAACCCAGGTCGTCCGTGTGCCTTGCAGCCTGCTCTGGGGTTCAGGGAAGGAGGGGTCTCCTCTGTGCATATATCCGCGGGGGTGGGGGGCATCTTTGGTTGGCCATGTATATGGAGCCTGGGGCTTCAGGGGTCTGTCTCTTTGTCCCCATTCCAGTCCCCAGGATGTCACTCTCATCCCCATTTCCCTCTGCCTTCTCAAACACAGCCGACACCCCCCAACGTGCACAATCTGTGTTCTTCTCTCTTCTCTTTGCCTGATGGCAGGCCGTGTTGCCCAAAGTGTGTCATCTGGGGTGCCCTTGATGGAATTTTATGTGACATGTTTTCTTTATTAATTGTGAATTGGCAATTTCAGTGATTTAATAGTGTGATGAATGTTTCCTTTTGAAAACAAGTTCATTTTAAATAAACATGTCTTCAAAAGAAAATATACTCAACAGTGAGAGTTATAGATGCCTACCATCAGGAAGGAGGTCTGTGAATGGTCAAAGTTTGGAAAACACGGGTCGAGTGGGTATCACGGAGCCCTGTCACCCTTCAAGAGCAGCTGGGGTTCTGCCCTCCTCGGGGAGCCTCCCCTGAGCCCATCAGCTGGCCGTGGTGCTGATGCATGTTTAACCGCTGGCTCCTCAGGGGGCAAAGGGGGCCCTGAAATGTTGCATCACCAGTTTCCGTGGTGTAAATACTCTCACTGTGGCCAATTTCAGGCTGCCCTTGTGAACAGTTGGCTCCCGTGAGCTGGTACAAGCCAACTCTAGCACACCTCTGCCTCCAGCCCCTGCCAGTCTCTCTCCTCCAGGACTGCCATGGAGCTCAGCCTTCATGCTCTTTCATTACGTTATGCGATCATGTGTGTGTGTGCATGTGTGTGTGTGTCCTGCCCACCAGATCGCCCCCTGAGAACTTAAGCTTCTCTTGTTTTGCTCAAAGTGCCCAGCACATAGTAAGTGCTCAGGAAAGGCTAGCTATGATCCTTGGCACTCTTTATGTTATTGTATCGTTGGTACTATCCGTATTAGTCTCTGCAGCCTCTGCCTGCTTCCTAATTGCCTGCGAGGTTATCTTTGCATCCCCAACAGAAATAGGCACGAGTCCAGACTCATATCTGGCGCCCCAAGTGCAATGCCTGTAGATGGGACATTTGTAGCCGCTGAGCTCTTGCCATCTACGAGATGTGTGACCTTGGGCAAGTCACTCAACCTCTCTGTGCCTTAGCTTCCTTGTTTGAAGAAATGTAGATAATAGGATCTACCTCCAGAGAGTAGATAAAAGGCTTGTTAACAGTAGTCAGGAGGGTGAAGTAAGTTGATAATGTAACGCACTCTAGCTTGCCAGCTGCTGGAGAGTGTCCTCCTCTCTACCTGGAAGGTGCCCTCCACCCCGACCCCTCCTGGGCCTCCTGAGTCCCGTGGGCGGGACACTTGCAGCCCCCGCTCCAGCAGCGGGGAGCCACGGAGCACGGTGGCAGGGCCCGGGCTGACCTGTAGTTGCCCTTCTTGGAGGCGATGTGCAGCGGGAGCATGCCATCCTTGTTGGCCTTGTTGGCGTCGGCGCCTTGCGAGAGCAGGAACTCCACCACATCCTCGTGCTCATTCTTGCAAGCCTCGTAGAGGGCGGACGCATTGTCACTGGCCTGCGTGTTGATGTCGGCGCCTGGCCAAGGAGAGACAGATCGAGGAGTGAGCGGGCGGTCACTGTCACGCGCTGTGCAGGCCACCGTGACCCAGGGGGTCATTTAACAGCAACTCCCGTTTGCAACAGCGAGACCCAGGGGGCCTCTTAGAAGCAAAAGCCTGCTTCGACAATGCTGGCGTTTACTGAGCACTTACTACGTGCCAAGCACCCTGCGTGACGGGTGCTCTCTCTTGGAATCCACAACATAGCTCATGCCATCGGTCACAGCTCTCACCGGCATGTGGCTGACAAGGACACCGAGGCACAGAGCACCTACACCACGTGCCCCAGACCACCCAGCTCATAAGTGCAGACCCAAACTTGAACCCAGATGGTCTGACAGTGGAGGCCCCGACAGATGATCTGATGGCAGAGGCCATGCTCTTCACCCTTGCTGCATGTGAAAGTGACCGAGGCCCTGTCCTGAGGAAGCCCCCTGGCTCGAGGAGCGTGCAGAGCCCCCTAATAAGGAAAGGCCCCAAGAACTTTATTAATTGGGATTTGTTCTTCTCTGCCTTCCGTGGCAAGGAATAAGGGAGGGATTGCTTCTGGTCCCCTCTGCAGAGGGCACAAGAGCATGCTGGGAGGTGAGGAATCGAGCCAGGGACAGGCTCCATCAGCCTCATCTCCTACATCTTCTCCATCTCTTGCTGGTAAGGGAGAGACCCATGGGTTTCTCTGCAAAAAGAGGTACAGTCTCTTCACCAGTCCCTCCTTATTTTGGAAGGAGATAGAGCGGGGACAGCAGTGAAGTGTCAGTAGGGGCTGAAATCCCAAACATCTGTTAACCACAGCTGTGCTCTGCCTGGGCGTTCTGCTGATTTCAGGCTTTCTGGTAATTTTCAGTTTTGATAACTGACTTCTGGTCTAGTGGAAAGAGCACAGGCTTTTGTGAGCAGCAAGAACCAGCGGAAGTTTCTGTTTTGTGGCTTGCAAAGGCCTGTGGCCTGGGGCAGCCTTCAGGGGCCTCAGTTTTCTCATCTGTTGACTGGGAATAATAGTACCTACTAATCAGGGTTACTTTGAGGTGTAAATAAGATAAAATACGTAAATATCTGCTATGGGCTGGTTGTTTGTGTCCCCTCCAAATTCATATGTTGAAACCAAATCCCCCGTGCGATGGTGTTAGGAGGCGGGGTCTTTGGGAGGTGTGAGGGTTATGAGGGTGCAGTTGTGCTCCTGAATGGGATTAGTGCCCTTCCCAAAGAGACCCCCAGGAGCTGCCTGGCCCCTTCCACCGTATGAAGACCCAGTAGGAGACCCAGGCTGTCTATGAACTAGAGACAGGCTCTCACCAGATAACAGATCTGCCGGCACCTTGATCTGGGACTTCCCAGCCTCTGGAACTGTGAGAAATAACTACCTGTGCTCTGGAAGCCCCCCTGTCCACAGTGTTCTCTTACAGCAGCCCGGACGGACTAAGACAATCTCCCGGCACAGTGCCCGGCACAGACAAGGTGCTCCCCAAAGGCCAGTCCTCCGGGATGGAGGGACCCGGGCACAGAGGCTGGCTTCACTCTCCACCCTGCGGGAAAGTCGGCCAATAGGTCCAGGCTCTTGAAGTCAGGCTCCCTGGAAGCCTGGACCCCGCCAGCAAAGCCGCCCGCTCTCACCAGAAAAATATTTGGATTTGAAAGTGGACTCAGCCCACAAAGGGAGCAGACCCTGACTCAGACCATCGGCAGGAGAGCTGGACAGATGTTTGGAGTTGGCTCGTTCCCCTTGCCGGCTGAGCACCCTGCCCTCTGCCCAGCCTCCTTGCCTGGGCTCCCAGGACACTGCCTGGGCCCCTTTGTTCTCAAGCTGGTCAGTCCAGAGTTGTCTCCGGCTGCAAGGACGTGCCCTGGATTTGTTTTCCCAACTGCTTAGGCTCGTGCTGGGGAAGCGGGTGTTTATCCAAGCAGAGTCCCATGCTGGTAATTCTCGAGGCCCGCGGTGGCGTGGCGGAGCGCAAGAGGTGTTTGGAGTCAGAGGCCTGTGGCCGGAATCCAGGCTCTGATTGTGACCAATCATCTAACCTCTCTGAGCCTCAGTCTCCTCATCTGCTGAATGGGATGAGGACGCTGCCCACCTCATACGGGGCTGTGGGAAAACCCCATTGGATCCGTGTTCCTGTTCAACAGTGTCTAGCACACAGCAGGTCCTCAACAAATCACTTCAGCTCAGCCCGGGGGTCTGTCGGGCTTTACTCCTGGTCCCTGTGTTGCTAGAGAGGGAGGCTCACTCCCCATGGAGAGAGAGAAAAGAAATCAAAGGTGTTCTCGGGGAAGAACAGAATAACGATGCTCTTTAGTCAAAAAAATGTCTCAGGGTGTATTCTGTTCATAATGCAGGCAGTGGTATTTTGTTTTCTCCTGTTAAGTGACTAAGATTTTTCCCCAGGCAAAGAGTGCCAAGACCCGGGTTCAAATCCCACCTCTTCCACTACTTTGCGGTGTGAACTTGGACAAATCACTTTCCCATCCCGGTCCCTGGTTTCGTCATCTGTAACATGAGAAGGTGACCTAAATGTTGTCCGAGGTTCCTTGTGGCCTTGAAGTGTGACACGGTGGAGAGGGAAGTGGTTGAGGTGTCAGGAGACCAAGAGCCTGGCTCGTTCCACCACTAATTCGCTACAGACTGTCAGGAAGTCACTTCCCCTTTCTGGGCCTCAGATTCCTTATTTGTAAAATGAGGATGTTGGGCTAGATTAGAGATGACAAACAGGTGGCACGTGGGCCATTCCCCACCCCCACCCCCCACCCCCGCCCCAGGTTTGGTCTAATTGCAGGCATCGCTGGTCAATCACTACACGTCTCCCACGGAGCCCAGAGACAGCCTCTGAATCCCTCTCAACACAGCGTTCCGAGAAGGTACTATCACCCGATCGGGGTGTGTCCCCAAGGTGACACCTAAACTTGCCTCCCCTTGGACCTCGGAGGTCCTACCCAGCTGTGCCCCTCCCAGCTGTGCTACGTGACCCAGGGGCCCTTAGCACTCACCGTATTTGGCCAGGAACCTCAGGGCCTCCAGCTGCCCACTCTGGGCCGCCACGAACAAGGGGGTGATGCCGTAGGCATTCTTGGATTCCACCTTGGCGCCTCTGCTCACCAGGATCTCCATGACCTCCAGGTCGTTGCGAGAAACAGACTCGTGCAGCGCTGTCCAGCCTCGGTTACAGCGGTGGTTGGTGTCCGCGTTGTGCTGAACCAGGATCCGCACGGCCTCCACGTTCTTGCGCTCGCAGGCTGTGCCCAGGGAGAAGCCAGAGGGTCAGCAGGGCCCTGGCAGGACCTGGCCGCCGAGACATCACTCGCTCATTTGTCCATTCAGCCACTCAGTCCCGTCAGCCGTTCATTGGACGAACACCCACTGGGTCTGTACTGAGGTCCAGTCCCTGCGTTTTACCCAGGAAATACACCTAAAGTAATAGCAATCCTAATAGCAGTAAGACTTGCTGATGTATCTAGCACTGATTATGGGCCAGGCACCTCACACAACCAGCTAATAGAATTCTCCCAATCACCCTCGAAGGATATCGTGTTATTATTCCTTTTCACAGAGGAGGAAGATGAGGCACGGAAAAGTTAAGCGACTTGCCCAAGGTCACACAGATAGTGACAGAACAGGGATTCAAGCTCAGGCAGTCAGGTCCAGAGTCTCTGTCCCTTGGGGGGCTCCAGGGTGTCCCTAACTCGTTTCCCTCTTCAGTGCTACCTACTTGAGTCCTGCACATTGACAGGGTCAGGAGAGGGGGAGGGGGCTGTCATACTCCTGCTTGAAACCCTTCCTCAAAGCCTACTCACTTAAATTGAAGTAACATATGTCTTCTGAGTACAGCTCATCAAGTCTTCTCGAGCTGCTCAAACCTGCCTGTTAAGCTTCCTTGCTTTCTAGAACCTAAATGCACCGTTGGCCCTGGCCCAGGGTTATCACCAGGGAGGCTGGGCTCTCGTCCAAATTCACCACTTTTTCGAGTTGGTCAGGGGTGAGTGCGAGGAGGGACCCCAGGCAAAGCTCCCTACCCTCAAAGCCTTGTAAACCAGAGAGCACAGAACCTTCCTGAGAGGACCCTGTGGGAGCACCGGGTGAGGCGGTGTGTGGAACGCTCTAGCACGGTGCTTGGCACATGAGAGGATTGCACGCAGCACCAGGGCCTAAGCTGTGGCTGAGAATTGCCCAGTGTTCGGGAGCTCTCTCTGGGACAACTGCATCTCCAGGTGATGGCTCTGGTGTCCAGGTAGATGTGTCTTCTGACAGACACTTCGACCTCCGGTGTGCAGTGGACCCAGTTACCAGCTACCCAGTTCCTGCTTCCCCTGGAATGTTCCAAGTACTGGATACCAGGCACATGGGTAAATCAGGGATTTCTGTAGTGTTTCAAGGTGTAAAGGTCCTATCATATTTGTAAGCCCCAGGGCTGATTGCTTAAGCATGTATGCATGATCTGAATGCTTCATAATGTCATAGTTCAGCGTGTGTTGCTGGCAAAGAGCTCCCTGAGTTTAAAGCCCAGGTCTGCCCCTTGCTGGAGTATGTGAGATCCTGGGTGCCTCGTTCCATGTCTCTGTGCCTTGGGTCCTCACCTGTAAAATGGGGGATACCTCCCATGTAGTGCCTGTCTCATACATAGGTGGATATTAGGGTTAAGTTAAAGAACAGCACCTGGCACATAGTAAACAC
This sequence comes from Mirounga leonina, assembly GCF_011800145.1. Lineage (NCBI taxonomy): Eukaryota > Metazoa > Chordata > Mammalia > Carnivora > Phocidae > Mirounga > Mirounga leonina. The sequence goes on along the minus strand of NW_023270825.1, from coordinate 10,210,686 downwards.
TCAGTAAATGCCAGCTATTATGATCATTCAGATTTTGACTCTGGGCATTTGCTAGAGATGCCAATGTCCTCGGATGATGTATTGAGTGAGCTAGGAGTTTCCAGGTTTTTAAAACATCCCAGAGGTACACATTTTCTTTCATACCTCTTTGCCTCTGCCTCTGCTGTTCCCTCTGCTTGTTCAGCTGCTAACTCCCTCCTGTTCCAGCTCAGCTCAGGCACCACCTTTTGTGGGGGCTCATGCCCAGCATTAGAGTCCTCCCCCATGCTCCCACGTGCATCATGCTGAGCTCTCTGCTGCCATTAGCTGGCTGTTATGTTGTCTATGTGTCAGTGCCCACTGGGCCGGGAGAGTGCATGGGCACAGATCATATCCTTTTGTTTCTAAGGCCCTTAGCGCTCCTCAGTGTGCCTGGCCCATGGAGGACTTGGGATGTATGGCCCGAGTAGGTGCATGAATGAACAACTCAATTATACAAGTTATACACCTGAACGAGGCTGCCCCTTCAAAGGAGACCCCTGGCTGGGGTGTGTGGGGGGTGGGCAAGGCTCCCGATTGCCCACCTACTCTCTGGAGCCTTCCCCAGAGAAGCCCACTCTGGGGGGCTCACCTTTGTAGAGCGGTGTCTCTCGGGACTTGTTGGAGATGTCAGGCTCAGCCCCAGCCTGGAGCAGAGATCGGAGGCAGTCCAGGTGTCCCCTGCATGTTGCCAGGTAAAGGGCCGTTTCCTCCTGCAAGGTGCGCTGGTCAATGACTCCTGGGTATGCTGGGGAAAACAGACGGGAAGTTCATGAAGGGGGAAGATACCCCCTCCTCCTCAACACAAAGGGAACCCCAATTTCCAACGACAGACATGTGTGGCATCCACCTAAATTTACCATCCATCCTCTCGGCCCTGGACTCAGTTGCTTTCACAGGGCTGTTTCAGCTTCCCAGTCTTATTAACTCAGCTCAGATGCTGCCTCCTCTGGGAAGCCTTCCCTGGTTGAGCCCCCTCCCTCTCTGAATGACCCTGTCCTTCCCTTAAACTTCCACCAGCCAGGGTCAGAAGCTCTGTCTCATACAGCTGTTTCTGCCCTAGCATATGGTGGTGGGCTGTCTGGGGTTCACGCTACCTCAGGGCAGAGCTAACTCCTGTCTGCAGGTATTATCCATATACATCTGGCTTGGGGGGACGTGGAGGCTTGGAGAGGGTTTGCCCAGGTTCCCACAGCTGTGGGGGACGGCCTTGGCAGGGCATAGGCACAGCTGTGGTATTTTCCACACCACATCAGTCCCTGGAACATTCTGGAACAAGCTGGCAGTGGCTCTCCCAAAAAGTGAGCCCTCCCTCATTCCTTTTCTAGGAATTAGGCTCTCCCGTCCCGAGAGGCCTAGAGAGATGGCAGCCGGGTGGGTGGGGACAAGTCACTTTCTTCTCCCAGCTTGGTGATTTTAACTCTGCAGTGGGGGTGATAACCTTGCCGTGCTCCCCCACCCCCACCAAGATTTGTGGGGCAAAGAACACGAAGCTCCAGAAGGAAGGAGCCTCTGCCCTGGGTCCTGCTCCCGCCTCTGGCTGCTCCCAGAGCCACCGCCTCACCTTGCTGCAGGGCCTTCAGGCAGCTCAGCTGGCCGTAATAGGCCGCCTCATGCAGTGGCAGCCAGCCTTCCTTGTTGGGCTCTGCGAGATTCTTCCCTGCCTTGATCATAGCCTTCAAGGCCTCTTCGTCCCCTTCCTTGATGGCCTTCAGCACGGGGTCCACAGGCCTGTGACAGCAAGGGGCGGGTCACTCCTCAAGACCAGAGCAGGGCAGAGGTGGGGCCGGGCAGCCTGCCTCCCAGAGAAGCAGGACGACTGGTGGCCGGGGGCAGTGCTGGCCGTGGGACCACTCGGTCCTGCTTGCCCCTGCTGGTCTGGAACAGGTGCTCAGGCCCCCTGCAGCCAGCGGCCTCCTCAATAAGGAGAGTAATCCTTCCTAACCCACATGGGTGTGCCCTGGAACTCGGCCCCGACCTTGGCCCTGACCTTGGGCCCTCCAGCTTATCCGTCCGTCAGCTATCCATCACAGCTTCCTCAGGCCTGTCACCCTCAGCCTGGGGGCCCCGGTCAGCCTCTCTCTGCCTCTCGTCAGAAGCCCTCATGTAACTGCTGGCCTTTACAAGTCTTTGAATGGTTGTTTGACTACTGTCTGTCCCCCCACTAGACTGAGTTCCAAGAAGACAGGAACAGTGTCTTTATTTCTTTATTTCTTTCTTCTCTCATGATTTCACTCTCAGGGCTCAGCTCAGTGTCTGGTCCGTAATAAGTGCTCAATAAATATTTGTAGGAAGGAAGGAAGGAAGGAAGGAAGAAAGAGAAAGAAAGAAAGAAAAGGAAGGAAAGAAGGAAAGAAAGAAAGAAAAAGAGAAAGTGGAAAAGGGAGAGAGGGAGGGAGGAAAGAAGGAAGGAAAGAAGGGGGGATGGGAGGGAGGGAAAAATTCAGAACCTAGGAACCCCAACAATTACTTCACTCCTTCATTTCTTTTATTTCCTTCTATTTCCAAAATGATGGCCTCCCCCCTATGAACATTTTGCTTGTTTCTTTGGAATTATTAAAATATCTTGCTCAGGGGCACCTGGGTGGCTCAGTCCTTTAAGTGTCTGCCTTCGGCTCAGGTCATGATCTCAGGGTCCTGGGATCGAGCCCCGCATCGGGCTCCCTGCTCAGGCAGGGAGCCTGCTTCTCCCTCTACCCCTCCCGCTGCTCATAATCTCTTTCTCTCTCTCAAATAAATAAATAAAATCTTTTAAAAAATGAAATAAAATATCTTGCTCAAAACATTCTTCACAATTGCCTCCTTTGAGCATTTGGAGGACATACTGGCCTATAAAAGTCACTGTGGGGGCTCTGATCAAGCCTTGCCAGTGTTTGGTCCCCCCGTGAGCATTCCTAGATCTGGGGCACTTCCATGCCCTTAGCTCCAAGTGGGCACCCTGCAGGGAATGTCTATAAGAAATGGGCTGAAACATGGCAAGCTCATTCACTTCCACAGATGGAAACCGGGGGTCTCTTTTAGACAGAGCTCCTTGGTGGCCAAAAGAGAATTAGGGAACCCCTCTGTCCCTGCGGCTTGCAGGGCTGCATCTAAGGTTACACCAAGACCATTTCTATCACGAGGATGCGGGCATGCAGTGCCAATCTCCAAAGGGATGGATAGCTAACCCTGCAGCAGGTTTCAGCACAGTGCTCCAGTGTTTACCAAGAACCTCGACCTATGGGGCCAGTTTGCCCTTCAAGCAGCTCTGAGACCAGAGTCCCTCAGAGGGGGGCTCTTTCCAGCGAGCATCTCTCTTGGGTCTTCCCAACCCCCCCTTTGGTCCTCACCCTTTATCCTCACCCCCAGAACATTTAGCTGCTGAAAGACTTATATACTTGAAGGATTAATAAATTTGAAGGCTTCGCAATTAAAACTTCTGAATATCAAAAAAAGATTTCAGGGCTAATGCGAATGAAAACTTCTTTGCTACTTTGTTCATTCATTCATTCATGCATGCATGCACTGAGCTCCCTTCCCTCCATCCTGGAATCAGTGAGGACCAGGACCGCTGTGATTCCTAGATCTACTCCTGGGGAATGTTCTACATAAGTGGTCCCATTTTCCAGATGGAGGTGAGACTAGAGGCAGGTCTTGTTCCCAGGGCCCTCACCCATGTCAGGGGCCAGGATAGGCCCCAAGGGTCTACACAGCCAGCCCCTTTACCCTCCCAGCTGCTTCCTCCGTGGTGAGCGGCACTTCCTCCTGACTCTCAGCCTCTCTGGTTATTAATAGCTTCAGAGCACAGATGCTGGTTAAGTTACAGACCCGCGAGCACAATGGGTAACTGACCAGATAAGCCCTGAAGCCCCCATCAACGCCATCACTACCACCTTGATGGGGTCTTCTTACAAGCGGCCAGAGCAGCCCCTGCTGGTGTCAGGAGAAGCCCCAGTGGGTATGTATCCTGTCTCCCCCGGAAGGTCTCCTGTGGGGCCCCGGCTGAAGTGGAAGAGCGGAGGGCTGGCTGTTTTTGTGGCCTGGGGGGTTGGTGCGCAGTGCGTGAGAACACTCCTGGGACCTGCTATCCACCTTGGGTCTCATCCAGCTCTGGTGCACAGACCCTGAAGCTCTGTGAGTTCAGCCCAAGCCCCGCCCCGAGGGTGGGGGAAGCTGCTGGGGGTGTCACACCGTCCGAGACTAAGGAGCTGGACGGGACCCAAGAGGCCACTCTGTCCTCTCCAACCTTGTCTCGCAGAGAAGGGAGATTCAGAGAGGGACAGCGACTCCCAGGCAGCCACACAGGAAGGGGCAGCAGCGCTGAGAGCAGAACCTGGGTCCCCCTTTTCCAGACTGTCAGGATTCCACCCGCAGCAACAAGGAAGTGGGGGCGGCAGGGTTTGAAAAGAGCTGGGAAGAGACACAGAACACTGGCCAATTGCCTCATCCCCTCTCTGCAACATAACTGGAGTGAGGAAATAGGGGTTCCTGCGATGGGGCCCCTCTTTTGCTTTTAGCTGCTTCTGGGGTTAATACAGGCGAGCAGAGAAGGGGGACGCAGCTAGCCCAGCAACCTGGGGCCAGGCAAACAGAACCCCTTCTGCAGCTCGGATTAATTCTGGATTTTACCACCTGGCACAGAGCAAATAAAGGCAATGAGGCAAAACAAAACCCATGGGTGTGAGCATTGTGGATATGCTCCAATATCCCCACAGTGATGCATGGGGGAAACTGAGGTAAATAGAATGCGTGGCTGACTCATCAGCTTCAGCTCTAAGCTCCTCTGAGCCTCTGGGGTCCTGGGGCCGTCTCCCAGGGGGCTGCGCCATCCCCCGGGGCCCACTCCGGGGGCATGAAGGTGTAAATCACAGGCACAGGCCTGGCTGACAGTTCCTTGAGGAGATGAGTCTGTGAGCGCAAAGCCCAGATTAGCAGGAGCGGCTGGGGCTCAGGGGGACACACCTGGGAGGGGTGTGCCTGGGAGGTCCCTCTGGAATGCCCCCCTTCTTGGGGCCTGCGGGCCTGCTTCCCACTCCCCACCCCCCACTAATCCTAGTTGGAAGGGTGAACTTGGGCAGTCTCGGGGCCCGGGCCGGGGGTCACTTACGCCAGCTGGGAGTTCTTGTATTTCTGCATGACCCCTTGGAACAGGCCCTTGGGGGCCGAGGCGGGCGGGTTCTCGGGAGGCACAGTCGACCTGGAGGGTGCAGGGCAGGAGTGGAAGAGGAAAAAATACTCTGCATATGAGAAGCGGGTCATGGCCGGAGGCAGGATCAGGGATGGAGGGCTAGCGAGGGGACAGACTGATGGACAGACACAGGGCTCTGAACCAAAGCAGATGGCCGGTCCTCTCTGTGTGCTGGACACAGCTGCTGTGTTTCTGGATTATTTTTGGCCCTTGGAGGAAGCCCTGGGAGATTTAAATGACCATATAAGACAACAATGAGGTTAACCTCATCCCCACCCCCAGGCCCCCTCCCCAGCCAACCACGCAGGAGGCAGATAGGAAGCAAGGTGACATTCTTCTCCCGGGAGGATGCGAGAAGGGGTCAGCAGCAGGTCCCAGGATGAAAGGGGATCAGTCCTGGGCCGGCCAGGCTGGGTCCTAACGGGGATGGGCAAGAGGTTCTTGGAGGTGCGGGGGACAGGGGAGCATAACTGGGAAGCCAGACCAGGTCTGTACTCACACCCCCACCTGGCCAGGTCCCCGTTAGAGGGTCCTGCCATCCCAGGGGCAGGAACGAACGGTAGGGAAGTTAGAGCAAACGGCCGTCACGGCCAGGGCATGGAGTCAGACGGACACGGGTTCAAATCTAGGCTCTGGCATATCCTGGCCATGGGACATCAGACAGGTTGAACTTTTCTGGGCTTTAGTTCCCTGTAGAGCCCGGTGTGGGAAGACCGAGGAGGCTGGAGCCGGTGAGCTCAGCTGGCGTCCGGGCACAGGGCTGCTCGGCACGCATCCACCGTTAATTGTCTCATTATTTTGCTTCTCTGAACCTCAGTTTCCCACCCCCTCGGGCTCTGGTGAGGATGGGAGGGTGAAAGGAGCTGTGGTGGCCACTCCACATAGCTGACTGTTGGGGGTGACTGTGAGGACGGGGCTTGTGGCCCGTGCCGACCACACTCGTAGCAGCTCAGTCCCTGGTGCCACGGACACCCCAGCAGGCCTGGCCTGGTGTCCTGCACCCTGCAGGGGTGCCCCGTGGGATTGAGGGGGACATTGCTACCAGTGGTGTTTGGAGGTGCCAGAACTGTGACCCTGACAAGGACCCATGCTCTTCCAAGACGGAGCAGAACTTACAGATTTTGTGGATACCCTCAGCAAGGGCCGGGGCATGGGGGAAGGGGTGAGTGAGCAGAGAAGGAAAGAACATGCTCTCCTTTGCTTCAGCCATCTGGGGGCGGGGGGACCCCCCAGGCCGGCCCCCTTCACCATCCTCATCCTGCACTTGCCTTCCTCTGTCCCCTCTCCATCCCCTTGCGACCAGCAACCTCCTCCTGAGCACCACTAGCCTGAGCACCTGCGTGAGCTCACTCGTTAGTCCTCTAGAGTGGGTGCCAACGTCCCCGTCTTTAGAGACAGGGAAACTGAGGCCCCGAGAGGTGGGTCACGGCCCCGGGCTCACACACAGCTGCAGCTGGGAAGTGAGCCGAGCAGAGGCCTACATGTCTGTCTGCAGAGCTCCTGACGCCAGCCCTGCCCCACAGGCCTGGGGTCTTCCTGCCTCTTCATCCTCCCTCCCGCTCGAAGGCCTCCATTCTGACAGGCCCTGCGACTTAGAACAAGCCCCTGCCCCGCACTGTGCCTTGGTTTCCCCATTTGCAAGGTGCGCAGGGGGGACCAGAGCGGGGTTTTCCTCACCGTTGTGGTAGCTGTGAAGCCTTAGCTGAAATGAGCTCATGTGGGAGCTGCGTGTCAGGCAGATCTAAGAGACCACATCCTGGGGAGGGGGGCGCAAATCCTGGCCCCGCCGAGGCCCCTCTCCACCCCCCGGAACGGGGAGCGTGCTGGGGGTGGTGGAAGGCAGCCTGGGCCAGGCCCAGCTCGCAGTCCCTCATCCCGTGGTCTTGACGAAGCCCTGGGTCTCAGGCCGCACAGGATCCTGGGGTCCCGGCCACCCGCGCCATGGCCCATGTGTGTGGCCTCCTGTCACTTACTGTTGTTAGGATGTTTCTAGCAAGGTGACAAGCACCCATAAAAACGCGTCACACTACCCTAAAACCAGGACTGTCTCTAATGGCCAAATAACAACAACAACAGGGTGCCAGCAAGGGTGGGGGGTGACAGACAGCAGTGGTGACGGGGATGTCCCTCCCCACCGTGCAGGGCATGGCCTCACTTCCAGCCTCCCCACCAGCTGGAGGCAGGCAGGGGCTGTGTTGTTCCCGCTTCGCGGAGGAGGAAGCAGACAGACCGAGTTCCGTGCAACAAGAGCTCCCCAGTCCCTGCTGGGGGAGCGGGGGTGTCCCAAGACTTGTGCTAGTGCCTGAGATGCAAATCTCAGATGTCCAAAGGCCAATGGGGTGGGAAACAAGGACACAGACAGCCATAGGCCGCAGGATAGGCGGTGGGGACAGAGCAAGGTCTCCCCTGGGCGCCCTGCAGTGGGTGTTAACTTGGCTTTAGGGGCAGGTAGGGCAGGTGCCCAGAGCCCTGAGTGTGGGGCCTCACGCTGGAGGGGGAGCGAATCCTAGTCCTGTCCAGGCCGCAGGCCCCACTCCCCCTCGGCCCTGAGCAGGGGCATTCCCAGCAGAGAAAACCACCGGGGCTGAGTCATCAGAGGTGAGAGGAACCTGGCAGGATGTGGGCGCGGGTCATGCCCTAGAAGAGGCCCAGGTAGGGCTCCGGTCCTTCATGTGGGCGGGCAGGTCCGGGGTGGGGGGTGTTGAGAGTGCATCACTGTCACCCAGCTCCCAACAGCCCTGTCCTGGAGTCCAGCTGGCCCCTACTCCAGACACGGGTCAAGCTCGGTGCCAGTGGGGAGTGGGGCTACGAGGACAAAGCCCCCTAACTTCTCAGTGAGCCGCCAGCCCCAGGAAGGGCATAAAATTGGGCTGGACCTGGCTGAACACCGGAAGCAAGCAGGCCTCTTAAAGGGGGAGACAGCTAAGGAATACAAGAGTCTGCCCCACGTCTGCCACCTTCTATTTGTCCCCTCCTCCTGTCCTCACGCTAAGCCTACAGCAATACAGGACTCAAGTATAGCACTGGGCACACAGCAGACACGCGATACACTTAAATAAATGAAACAAAACAAACAAAAGCCTTCCAAGGGGTAAGAGTCCAAATGGTAAACTCGGTTTTGTGCGGTGCCGTGGCAGGACCTCAAATTCCCGGAGAAGCAGCCCCCAGGCCTCCCAGGTGAAAAGAGGAAGAGCTCACGTGGTCCAGCCACCTCCACCCCCATTCCCGCGGGTCTCTGGAATCAGCCTCCCACCTGCTGGCCAAACCATTCTTTCTGGGCCAGCCAGAGAGGAGTCCCATGTAGAGGAGAACGTGAATTCCAGACTGCAGCAACTTCTGCTCCCCTTCCACACCTGGGATTTGTTGGGTGCTTGCCATGTGCCCAGCCTTGTGACAGAGGTACGCGGCACAAAGCATTTCCTTTCATCCTCTGGTCTACTCTGTGAAGGAGACATAATTGGCTCCCTTTTGCAGAAGAGGAAACTGAGGCTCAGAGGTTTGCTTCCTCTAACCTGCTTAGTGAACTCCTGTTCATCCTGCACAGCCCACCTGCTCAACTAAGTGAATCGACCTGCTCTGTGTCCCTCTGAAACTGAGGCAAGCCTCTTTGCTGAGCCCTTCCTGTTGGGTCATTATGTACATCTGGGACCCTCGTTAGACAGCAAACTTGGGGAGGGTAAGGGTAAGCCTGATTCACATCCAGGTGCCAGGAAGGCAACTTGCTCATCATAAGAACATGGTAGGTGTGGGCGGCTCAACTTGAATTATTTGCAGCTGTGCACACATCAACCCAAACAAGTCCCTCCTTCATGCTTTCCTCCTTTGTCTTCTTAGAAATGTAACCTTAAAAAAATTCAGAAGTTTAAAGACTGGGAAGACCCAGCTTTCTGGGCCCACTCTGGCTGGTCCGCCATCAGTGCAATCTTGGGCTCCCTATTTCCTGACTGCATGAACCCTCCTTCTCCATGGGATGGGAAATTGGGTCTGCCTTTCAGGGAGCTCTCTGTTAGTGGGCCAAGGCTTGGCAGATGATCCCTATGCATGTTTCCGGCTTCATCTCTTACATTGTGGTGGGAGAGAAGCAAGTTGGAAAAAATGGCTTTAGAAGGGCACATTATATTTCCTCTGGGATGCTGATCTGGCTTTCATGTCCAGGATCCCCAAGGCTCAGTTGACCTTTATGTCTACAGCCGCCATTTTGGTCACAAGATAACAATAAATTATATTTGTAGAGCATTTTATTGGTTTCAAAATGCATTTATTTGCCTAAAAGCAATTCTTGGGCACCTACAGTGATCCAGGCTCTTTGCCAGGCACTAGGGATATAAAAGTGAGAAATATCTGCTTCCTGTCCCCAAAGAGCTCATATAGTATAGTTGGGGACCCTCTCAAGAGGCCAAATAATGCCTTCCTAGAGTGACACGAAAGCTTGTCCATGAAACAGAGGCAGTCATGGTGTGGGCACTCAGGGTGCTCAGGGAGGAGGTAGGGGGAGGTCGATTGAAGCTGTGGGGCGTGAGGGAAGCACCAGCATTCTACATGCTTTGCGTAAGAACACTGCAAGCTGGGCTAGGCAAGGTTCTGTTGTTGCCACTTTAAGGATAAGCCTGTTGGGGCTCAGAAAGGTTAAGTAACTTGCCTGAGGTCACACAGCCAGTAAGTGACAGAGGAAGGACTCAAACCTCCAGGCCCTCTTCTCTTTCCTCTCTACTCTGCTGCCTCTTCATTCACATTCCTTTATTCACTCATTATTCACTCACTGAGCTATTTCGTGTTTGCCGAGGGCCAAGCGCTGTGTGGTAGACGGGAAGCTTCACAGGAAGGAAGATGGGTGAGGCCTCAAAACAAATACATAGAAACTGTAAGCTGGGGTGATGAAGGAAACTGCCCCGCCAAGAGAGCGAAAGGGGCGACCTGCCTGACCTGGGATGGTGGTCAGGCAGGATTTGCTGAGGAGGTGACATGAAATCTAAGACGGCCCCTGGGATGTGTATGATGTCCTGTTCCTAAACCTGCTCTGGGTCTTTGGATGGAAACTGTGATATGTGGGGATAAAAGGGACAAAGGACTGTATCGGGTCCTGTACTTTCTGAAATGCCGCATCTGGGAACGTGAGCACGAGCTGGTGTGTCTCTTGTCGCTGGGGACCCTCAATCTCTGTGGCTACAAGGTGGCTGAAATGAGACCCAAACCCACTTCCACGTGGAGGGGGGAGAGGAACAGAAAGAGACCTTTGCACTATGGGCAGAGCCGGTTATGTGTCTGAACTTCAGAGCCGGGGGCAGACATGGCTTCTGTTTCTGGCCCCGTGGAGTGCACGTGCATAAAACGGGCACAGAAATGGCCTCGTTGCGCGGCTTAAGGATTAATTGAGTGGCTGTGTGCTGGGCATATGGGAAGCCCTCAGTGTGCATCTGGGGGAGGAGGGATCGGCTCCCCCAGCAGGGCCCATCTTCTTCCAGAGATGGAAGGGCAGAACTGAATCGGGGAGGTTTCAGCTCACATCCAGAGTGAGAAGATGCGCGTTGAACCCCGTACCCTACATTACTTGTGCCTGGAATTTAGGTGAGGGCTGCACGACTCTAGGTAAGTCATTTTCCTTCTCTGTGAGAGCTTTTTTCTCAGGAGGCTGGTAAGTGTTTGCATCCCATGTTGGGTCTCTACTTCCTCACCCACCAAAGGAAGGAAGAGGTCAGGACCCGGATCTCACGAGCCCAACTCGGTGTTAATGTAAGTGTCCCCAGGACTCCCCGGGAGGCTCCCACACTGGGGAGAAGGCTGCAGATGCCCCAGGGTGGGGGGGATGCTCTTCTCTCTATCTGATCTCCTCCTGAGAAAGAGGAACTTGTGGTCTGACTGAGGCTGAAGCAGCCAGAAGAGGAACCAGGGCCTCCCAGAGCACCGGCCATGAAGAGTCCTTGGCTCTGCATCCTCGCTTCTGTTTCTCAGGCTGGGTTCCAGAATGGGACCCCCTCAGGGACAACTCAGTAACCTGGAGCCTTCCTACTTCCTCCAGCTGCCCAAGGAGGCTACCTGCCTTCCCTTTTAGAAGAGGCTCCTCGGTGTGGGGCATCCCAGGCTTTTGCCCCGTCTGCCTGGCAGAGGAGGCCCAGCCTCAGCAAGGGTTAAAGTCACTTGGGGAACGCCCGGTGGGTATCATCAGGGGACAGGGCTGGGATGCACAGCCACCCACCTTCATCACTGTCAGCTGGGACTGGACATTAGAGATGGTCTGTGTGTTGCCGAGAGAGCTTAAGGGACTTGCCCAAGGCCACAAAGCAAGTCAGCTGGTGGCTGGAGACGATGAGAGTTGAGGCCCAGGTCCCAAGGCCACAGAACACACTCATCCAGCAACTCCCTTCCCTCAGCCACCCACCCCCAAATACATACTTGACTTGGACTCAGTGATGAACAAAAGCATTTTTAGATGTATATATTTCCTTTCTAAAAGCATTTTAAGATCCAATGCTTAATTACCTCTCTGGGCTCCCGCCTCCTACACAGAAGGTACCCTCTGGATCTGCGCTGTCCAGGACGGTAGCCACCGGCCACATGTGGCTAGTGAGCTGTTGAGATGCGTCTAGTCTGAACTGAGATGTTCTGTGAGTGCAGAATACACACTGGATTCCAAAGACTTGATATTGATGACATGTGGAAATAACAATATTTGAGACCTAAATTAATTTCACCTGTTTGCCTTTACTTGTTAGCGTGGCTCTTAGGATATCCAAAATTGCATATGTTACTGAAGGTGTGGCTTGCGTCCTATTTCTCTGGGCACAACACAGGGCTGCCCTAGGTGGTCCTGCCACTGGCATGATGAGGTCACGCTGAGATGCGGGAGCCAGAGCGAGGAGGTAGGGTGGCTTTGCTGGGCAGATGTCACTTGCTTCTCAGACCTGTTATCCCAGGGAGGCTGCCTAGATGGGACTGGGAGCTCTGCTTGGACTCGGAACATCAGCTCCCCGGCATTCAAACATAAAGCCAGTGGTACAAAGCCAAGCCATGCACTTTGCAACCAGATCGTTCCAATCTCTGCAACACCGTCTACCAGCTGTGCAACCGCCGACTAGTTACTAGCCCTGAGCTTCAGTTTCCTCGTCTATAAAATGGGAATATAGCACAGAGCCTCCTGGAAGGTCCTCAAGAGGGTTAAACAAGGTGAAGTGGGTAGAGCACCTACCGCAGTGCTCGGCACCACCAGAGCTCAGAAGGGTTTAGATAACAAATGTAAGTCATCAAGGTGTAAAAATGCACCTCACAGACCAGGAGACTTTGGTCTTGGGTTAACAGTGTTTGGGAGCTGCACCTTACAGGTGCTCTAGTTGGCCTCTCCTCGCTCACCTGGTCCATGGGTAGAAATGGGCAGGTTGGCGGTTGACACACGTGGACGCAGTGGCCTCAGCAGTGGTTGGGCCCCGAGTCTTGTCAGCCAGGCTCTGCTCGATGGCCATCTGGACCAGCTCATCCTCACTCAGGCTGCTATACAGGCTGTATTCCTCATGCCCAATGGCACGCTGTCTGCCCCGAGCGCTGATCTCTGTGGTCATCCTCTCTCACCTCTCACCTTGGCCCCCAGAAGAGACACTCTGAGAGGAGGAGGAAGTGGCAAATCAGAAAGCCCTGTGAGGAGACCAAAACCATCCTGGTCACTAACAGTTTTGCAAGAGTTATGTTTAGCAACAGAGAATGCTGTGCTTTCCTCTGGCAAGCTCACAATCAGTTTTTATCCATTCATGTTGTCATTTGGACCACCCAGCCACCATTCATCTACACATCTATCCATCCACTCATCTACTCACCAATCTACCCACCTCTCTCACTATCCAGCCAATCATTCACCCTCCTCTCCATTTATTCATTCTCCCATGTGTCCACCTGTCTACTATCCACCCATTTACCCATCCACATCTGTCCATTTACCCAGTGACCTGATCATCCATCCATCCAACCATTATCCATCCCCTGATCTATCTGCCCACCTACCTGGCCATTTATCCATTCACCCCCCCATCCATCCATCCATCCATCCATCCATCCATCCATCCATACCTCTATCTACCCAACCAACCATCCACTCATCCACCACTCATTTTTCCATTCCAGACAGCTTGTCTACACATGCATGCATGCTTCGTTAACCGAGAGATTACTTAGTGAGCGCCTACTTTGTGTCCTGCACTCCTCTAAGCTCTGGTGACACAACAATACCAAGGGACAAATATCCCTGACTTCAGGGGGCTTACACAACAGTGCTTACATTCCTTCCTTCCAGTTATCCAACAAGATCCTATGCCAGCATCTCGCCTTATCTCTGTGCTGTGCTAGGGCTGAGAATGTTGGAGATAAATCAGACATGGGCCTGCCACTTCAGTATGCATGATCTAGTTAAAATCAATCATGACAGTAATTTGCCATGTGAATTCCAAGGACTCCCTTCCTTAGAAAAAAGTGCCTCAGGGAGAAATGAACTTTGGTTGAATCAACTGGTTTTAGGAAATGAAGTAACCTCAACTAAGCCTGTTTTTTGTTTTGACTGGCTGACGTGCAGTGTAACTGTAGGTCAATGGTTCATAGCCCTAGCAGGACACGAGAACCACATGAGGCCATTTAAAAAATACCCAAAATACCAGTGCTATAATTTGGTTTGTTTGGCAAATATTCACTCCCCTCTCCTTGGCAGCAGGGTATCCCCCTCCCTATCCCACTGAGAGTGGGCTTGGCCATGTGACTTGCTCTGGCCAATGAACGTTGGGGCACGATAAAGCAGCCCCTTAACAGGGGCTTGGGTGTGGGGCTTGCCCTTCTGCATCACCAGGAGAAGAGCTCCCCACTGGAGGCACCACCCGTTAGCTAGACCCCAGAGTGAACCGACCTGGGGCAGCCCCACCCAGCAGACCCAGCACCCTGAAGCCTACGTCAGCCCCTCTGCAGCGACCTGCAGACTCAGATCATGAGAATCAGTGCTTATTTGGGGTGCTGTGCTACTCAGCATTCTTGTGGCTCTAGTTAACTGACCCCCAAAAGGCTAGGCCAGCCACTTCACAAAGAGGATATCCAAGTGGCCAATAACCAAATGTAGGGATGCTTGACTTTCTAAGCGTTTGCGAGAACACTCAAATTGAGATCCTAATACAGTATTACTGTCTACCCAACAGCATAGCTCAAGTGGAGGGGCGCCTGGGTAGCTCAGTCAGTTAAGCGTCTGACTCTTGATTTTGGCTCAAGTCATGATCTCGGGATCATGAAACTGAGCCCCGCATTGGGCCCCTGCCTGGGCGTGGCGCCTGCCTGAGATTCTCTTTCACCCTCTCCCTCTGCCCCTCCCCCGCCCCACTTGCACACACTCTCTCTCTCTCAAAAAAAAGAATGGCTCAAGTGGAAAAGATGAGCATTAGCAAGTGTTGGGGAGGATGTAGGGCATCAGGAACGCTCACCACCACTGGTAGGAGTGTCGAGTGGTAAAACCACTTTGGAAAATTTACGGTGTTTGCTAAAGCTGAACCAACACATCCTGTGACCCCAAAATTCCACTCCTAGCTCCCTGGCCAAGAGAACCATGTACATGTGTTCACCATAAGACAAGTTCAAAAATATTCATTGCAGCGCTACTCATGATAAAACCAAGTGGAAACTACCCAAATGTCTATCAGCATTTGAATGGATTACTGCGTTGTGGTATATTCCCATGGTAGTATATACCAGTGAAACAGATAAAGTACCACTGCTCATTGCAGGATGAAGCTCACACAACCATAGTGAGCAAAAGAAGTCAGATAATGAAGAACATATGTACATGATTCCATTTCTGTAAAGTTCCAGGCAGACTAAACTATGGTGGACCTTTGGTGGTTACTAACTGGAAGGAGACATGAGGGAGACTTCTGGGAAGCCAGTCACGCTGTTTTTCTTGATCTAAGTGGTTCCATGATTGGTTGGCTCCCTTTGTCAGGAACCTCTTCAAGTATGATTTCTACACTCCTCTGTGAGCCCATTATCCTGCAATAACACATCTACTTAAAAGGTAGGGGCACCTGGCTGGCTCTGTCAGAAGAGCAAGTGACTCTTGATCTCCGGGTTGTGAGTTCAAGCCCCACGTTGGGTGTGGTGCCTACATAAAAAGAAGAAGAAGAATTTTAAAAAGAAAAATAATAATTAAAAAGTGTATAAAATAGGTTCTAAAGGGTATTGATGCTTGGACCCCGCCTCAGACCAATTAAGTCAGAATCTCTGGGAGTGTGGCCCAGCTATTATCCCTCTTTGAAAAGCTCCACAGGTGCCCGGGAACCACCACTTTGGAGAAGGATCAATCATAAAGCAGGAGTAGAGAGAGATGGGACTCCTGTTGTGTGGGGGTGGGGCAAGGGGCGCGACCTGACACCAGGCTAAGCCCTTGATAGATACTCTTCTAATTCTGGTAACAGTCCTAAGAGCAGCAAGTCTTGCTCTATAAAATAGCGGCAAGGTTATTATTAAGCAGATCTGGGCTTTCCAAGCAAAGCTAGAGGAGACTGTGGGTGTGAAGACAGTGGATTAGCAGCACGAGGGCGTCTGGGACCGAAGATTCTGTGCCCTGCCACGGTCTGCCTGGTTATCCATCACTGCCCTCTGTCTGCTTCTCTGCACCCATTCTGGCGGGCTCAGGTCCGGACTTCCTCCCGCCCACCCCAGCGGTGGCCTTCATGTGGTGTCCCAGCCCCACCCACCCATCATCCCCTCCGTGCCCCACACCGCAGGCCTCACCAAGTCCCTCCTCTACCTGCACCCATGGCCCAGGCCTCCCAGCCCTTCAAATCTAGCTCTCACTCTCCCTTCAGCCTCTACCTCCGCACACCTGATCTTCCAGGTAAGGCGAAGACACACTTTTCCCCCAACCCACCTGCGGCTCCCACCCCAGTGCTCTTGCTCGTCCTGTGCCAACCTGTCTCCTCCCTTTCTACACTCTCAGAATCCCTCCTCACTCCTCAAGGCCCAGAGCAAGTGCCTCCTCTTCCAGAACGTCTTCCAAGAAGTGTTCTGCTGCTACAACTTCTCCATCTGGGCTGTGGTCAGTAGTTCCTGTGTGGACTTGACCCTGGGTCCTCTTCCTAAGGCCATGAGAGGAGAAGGGCTGGTTAAAGTTTACTGCACCCCTTGACCGCCCACCCAACAGCCGGTTCCCCCATCTTCTCTGACAGCAGAACAACTGTCCTAATGAAAGAGAGAGCAGTGAAGAGAATCACTCCTTGTCCACATCCCTGCTTTGAGCTTGGAGGAGTGGATGCTTGGCACAGGGGCAGCCATCTTGTAACCATGAGGGGAACAGTGCTGGTACAATGAGTTTGACAGAGTGAATGATAGGTCTTCTGGATCTTTTATTATATTGTTGATCTGCTGAACTAACGCTGGTGCACCCACCCTGGCCTGCTTATTAGGTAGAGACTGAAGATCCTTCTGGTTTAAGCCAGTGTTGGTTGAGTTTGCTGTTATATGCAGTCAGAATCATCTTAATGCCTCATTCTCAGGTCTGGTCAAGAATCTTGAGAACATACCAAGGCCCTGATCTCACCCTAGACCGATGGACTCAAAGCCTCCAGGTTTCCCTGGAGTTCAAGGCTTCCCTGTCAATTTTAGTGTGTAGCCAGGGCTGAGAACGCTTTTCTAGAGCAACACGTCAGGCGGTCATGCTCGTTTTCCACACTAGGGGAGGGGAAGGGGCACCGTGACCTCAGAATCACTTGGTGCCTGATTGGAGTGTTATTTGTTTTTGCAGCAACTTCAGCATTAGTTTTGTTTATTGTAAAAAGAGCCGAAGACTGGGAATCAGGAGACTTCGGTTCGTGTACCAACTCACCATGAGCACCTCTCTTCCTCTCTTGAGCTTCGATTTTTCCATCTGTTAAATGTCAGGATGGCCTAGAGCACAGCCTCTGACCCTCCCACCCCGTAGGGGCCCAGCTGGCCCAGGCCCCCTTCCCTGCTCCCCTGTGCCTGAGGTCTGGGTGGGCCCAGGCCGGCCTTCAGGAGGGTGGGGAGTGGGCTCTGCCCAGTGAGAGGTGACACGCTCGGCTTTCCCAGGGCCCCCATTGTGGTGCCCCCATTTGAGGGCATCTGCTCCAGGCCAGAGGCAAGGGGAAGAACACTGGAGAGAGACAGAGACCTGGGTTATGGTCTCCATGTTGACACTAGAGTGCTGTGTGACCTTGGCCAAGTCCTTATCCCTCTCTGGGCCTCAGTTGTCCCCTTGCAAAAAGAGAGTTTTGGGTTTCCAAGTGCTCTTCTGGTTTTTTAGCCTCTATAACTCTGTGAGACATTTGGTTTATCTTTGTGCTATATAAAACCCAAACTCTCTGTCCCTGAGGGTCCCCTCTGGCCACCTTAAGAGGTCTACCATATGCAAAGGGCTTAGCGTTAGTCATAGGGAAATAAGGAACCAGGTGGGAGTAGAAGGGTCTCAGGTCCAGATGTTGGGAGCCTACGGTCTAGTTTCAATTTGGAACTTACGAGCTACGTGACCTTGATTAAATCACTTCCCCTTGTTGGGCCTTAGTTCCTTTATCAGTAAAAATGGGAGTGAGACAAACCACTTCACCATGTTGTAGAGGCCATCCGTGGCTGGGGCAGTGGCTGCATAAGAGGTAAAGTAAGCATTTGACAGGAACCCCTCCCACCCCTCACCGCCAGGCAGCCATGGGCCCAGCAGGCTGGCATGGGCTGATCAGAGGCGTATGGACAGCACCGGGCTACCTTGCCCCTTCCCTGACCAGATGCCTGTGGGAGGAGCCAGGTCGCAGTCACCTGGACCTGCCAGTTTCCTGCAGCCAGTTCCAGACTCACCAGGCCCTCTTCCGCGGGTCTGGCGGCATCCAGAGACTTTCCTGCCTAACGGTCATTTCATGGCATGGCCCTGACAACAGCTTGAGAAAGTAGGAACGTTTTCCTGTTGAACTGACATTAATTCTTCTATACCGCCACTCCTTCTGAAAGTACCTGATGCCCCGATGTGATTGCTCCCCATTTTACAGATGAGGCAATTAAGGTTCAAGGAGGGGAAGGGAAAGGTTTGCACAAGGACAGAGGGCTGGAACACTGGGATCTGGAGCCCCAGTGCTCCTCCTGGGAATTCCAGGAACACAATCCAAGTAACTGGCACACACCTGGGCTCTGAGCAGGCAGGGGTAACATCACCATCCTCAACCAGCCTGGCCACCTGACCTGCTTCTGTGCATGGAGCCCACATCAGGCTGTTGGCCGTCCCAGAGGAAGGTGCACACAGACAGGTGAGGGGGGTGGTGACCTTGAAGGGACCCTGACGGAGAGGGTCTCTGCCTTGGAGAAGGCGAACTTCCCCACGCTGCTGTGAGCCCAGACGTCTCTTGCTTTTCCCGCTGAGATCCTCAGCCTTTGAGGGTCCTTGGATAAGTCATGTATCTTTAGTTCCCACATGTGCAAAATGGAGATACCAGTAAGTACTATCGAGGGGTTGGTGTGAGAATCAAGGGCTCAGGCACGCCTGCCAGGGACATGGGGGTTGGGGGACCGTCTCCTGGGGGTGGTGGCTGGGGCTGTTCGGTCTCAGCCTGAGGGGCAGTTATAAAGCAGCTCGTGGGGTCAGCTTGACCAGGTTCAAGCCACAGCTTTGCCAGTTACTCGCTGTGTGATCTCCTAGAATCTCAAATTGTCCATCTATTAAATGGACATAGTAAGATTGCCTATATCATGTGAGAGGGAGGAGTGGTGATCCTGGGAGAGAAACTGCTTCTTTCAGCCTCAGTCTCCCTCCTCTGCACGCTGCCTAGCTTGATTTCTGAGGCCTCTGCCTGGGGCTGGGCCACCTTCTAGGCCTGAGTCCCGGAGAGAGAGAGCAGGGGGCAGCCAGCAGTCCCAAGGGACCCTTTGGGAGGCTGATTGGGATAGAAAAAAAATAGCCCTTTCCCAGAGAAAGCCGGAGGCTTTGCCCAGGCAAGTGAGGGGCCTGCAGGGGGAGCAGAGTTCAAGGGCGGCCAGTCCAAGGCCAGCTTGGAACCCCTGGGGCCTCCAGAGGCTCCTCCCTTACCCCCTTTGCAGTGCCCCAAACATTGCCTCCAGGGGAACCCTCCCCCCAGGAGGCATCTGTAAAATGGGACAACAGTGACTGTGACCATTCTTTGAGTTAGCACATGCAAAGCACTCAGAGCAGTACCCGGTCCATCTGTAGTCAATGCTCCTCTAAGCTGGGCCTCAGTTTCTACATCTGTGAAATGGGCATAGAAACATGGCTCTTTCAGGGCTGTGCTGAGGATTAGCATTGGAAAAGTGGCTTCTCCCCCCCTCCCCAAGTTCTTTCCCTCCCCACAAGTCCCAGCTGGCTGACAGCCAGGGTCTGCCTGGGAAATGGCAGTGAGGTCTGGGCTCCTGTGCGTGGGGTGGGGTCTCTGGGGCTGTTTGGGGGGTTACAGTGGGAGGAGTGGCTCCTGGAATGTCTTACTGGAAAACTGATGGTGGGGCATGACCAGGAAGGCAAGGGACAAGGAGGAGGACTGACAGCCATCCTCCGGCACACCAGGCTCCCCTTCAGCTGGGGACCTGGGAGAGGAGTGTGAGCCTGGACAATCTCCTTCCGTCCTCAGGCTGTTTGTAGATGGAGCCCTGCTCACCCACCTTCCCGTCCCTCTTGCCTGTCACCTGGCTAGTCATTCTTCCAGATGCAGTTCAAGCATCTCCTCCACCAGGAAGCCCCCCGATCTGATGTCAGAGGCATCCTGAGCTCCGTCCATTGCTCTAACAGCCTGCTCTGGACCTATCCTCCCACTGAATATAGGAACTTCTAAATTGCAGGACTGTGTCACATTCGTGTCATGACCCCAGGACATAGCCCAAGGCCAGATACACAGTAGGTATGTATGAAATGCTGGCTGAATGAATGAATGAATGAATGAGTCCAACCTTGGAAGCACAGCTATTATCGAGAAGATTACCATGCCTGGCAGGTGGGGCAGCCGCTGGCGTCCCACTGCCTGGGTTCGACCCTGGCTCTGCCCCCTACTGGCTGGGCGATGGGGAGCTGGTTACTCCCGCCCCAGGCTGTCCTGGGGGGGCCCTGGGACCCCTGCAGAGCCCTGCTGAGTGGGCGCAGGGGCCAGTAATGGGGTCAGCGCCGGGGAGGGAGGGAGGTCTCCAGGCGCTCCCCAAAGCAGCTGGGGTGCAGGATGGATTCTGCCCACTAATTCCACATCCTCCACTCCCCAGGGCCCCTCCTGCCCCCTCCTCCCTTCCTGCTCACACCACCTGCTGTCCTCCGGGCTTTGGAAGGAGTTACAACCCCTCCACTCTCCTCTCAGTCCCGGGCTTGAGTTTATGAATGAGGGGGCCACCTACAAATGACGGTTGTGGGTACTTAGTGAGTACTTAGTTCATTTACCAGTGCCGGCCATGCGGTAGGTGCCAAGTAAGTATTCCAGTTAGGGTCACATGTGACTCTCAGGTGTGAGAAGGGAGCACGGACCATTCAGTTTAGCTCTTACACGATGCACCGTCGTCAGACCCGTCTGTCACCACAGATCACAGTGGGTGTTTGCCAAACACCATACCGCCTTCCCTTGTGGTTCATTTATGGTCTCACATGTGTTGTTAGTTTGAGCCACGAGATAAATCTGTGGTAAGCTATTGGTCCCATTCTACAGATGAGGAAACCGAGGCACACCAGGGGAAAACTGACAAGGAAGAGACTAGAGGCTGCCGCGTCTGACTTGACCCTTGTCTTCACCCCGTGTAACTAACAGCAGGGGCCTGTGGTTCTGTGGGTTTGAGGAGAGGCCCGGAGTCCCACTGGAGACAGAGGGTGTGTGTTCAGAAGGACTTGGTGTATATGGGCATGTGGGGATACGGGCGCATCTGCCTTACATCTATATATGTAATATGCGCTCCACCCATCTGCCACCTTCAAACAGTTCCCCTCTCTCCTCGGCCCCAGGCAACCCTGACAGCCAGCTGCAAGTGGGGACTCGGCCCCCAGGGTCCTCAACCCTACTCCTTGCAGTGCTCAATATCTTCTGTCAAAACTTCTCTCTCTGATCTGCTGTTCCCCCAGGCTGCAGAGGGTCCCGGAAAATCTATGGAAACTCTTCCAGCTTGAGGGCTTGTGGCTGTGAACAATTAAAATGTTCTCTCCCCTTTCTGGGTCCTACTGCTTTAAAAATCCCGATCATGGGGCGGGCCTGGGTGGCTCAGTTGAGCGTCTGCCCTCGGCTCAGGTCATGATCTTAGGGTCCTGGGATTGAGCCCCGCATCGGGCTCCCTGCTCAGCGGGAAGCCTGCTGCTCCCTCTGCCTCTGCCTCTCCCCCGCTCGTGCTCTCTCGCTCTCAAATAAATAAATAAAATTTAAAAATAAATAAATAAGTAAAAATAAATAAAATCCCAATCATAAAAACAGCTGGTGCTTGTGGTTTTTTTCATGCACTGCACCCTTTGACCCTCTCAGTACCTGGTGTGGGTGGGGTAGGACTCTTCCCATTGTGCGGATGGGAAGACTGAGTTGTAACTGGCACAGTGGCTTGAGAACGGGCCTGCCTGCCCCTCTTTTCTTTGGACCCTCTGACAATGAGTATTCAGGGCAGCGGCCAGGGGTCACTCACTCTGGAAGTTTCTGCCCTGGGTAAGAGGTGAGCAGCCTTGAGGAGATGCGGGGTGGAATCCAGGCCACCTTGCTTGCCTCCTCCCCAACCCCCGGAGGGGCTCAGGTCAAAGCCCCATGGTGGGTATTTGCTGTGGGGTGGTGCTGACAGGCCTCACAGCTGCTGGGAGTTCGGGCCTTTTGTTCAGACGCTAAAGATTCTAAGAAGGCCCCCCCAACTCTGCTAATCCCAGAGCCCTTGCTGCCGGTTTCAAGCTCCTGGCTTTCCTCAGGCCCGAGTCCGGCTTCCCAGGTCGGGCCAGGATTGCTGGAAGTTACTGAGGGGAACTGCTCCCTGTAGCACACTTAAACCAACCCACCCCCAACACAGGCGCTCTCCCCATCGTATGGAGGGGCAGCTGAGGCCCCCCGGAAGAGGGGTCGGGACTGGCCTCGGTCACCCAGGTGGGACTCTGCCCAATGGATGGGTCGGGGAGACTGAGGCTCCATCTGAAGGGGAGGTGAGTGCGCCTTGCTGACCTGAACCTGTGTGAATCGCTCCCAGCGGTCCAGGGACCCCCGCAGCAAGCCTTTGCCTCAGCCTCCCAAACGGGGGGCTCTTCTCTCACCTCCTGCCCAGCCCGGCCCTCCACACCCCTCCTGGCCCATCTCCCTGTCCTTCTCCTGCGGCAGCCAGGCCCCTCAGCGGGGCTCAGCCACCTATAGGTCTAGGTGCCGGATTCCAGGCCCCGACCCAGTTTCTGCCCAAGGCTCAGAGAATGCCGGGCTCTGCACTGGCGTGGGCAGCCTGGGTTAGGGGTGAGAGGGGCAGGGCTTCTGGTGCGGCTCTGAGCCTCTGCAGCCCAAGCGCAGCCTTGCCCAGCCCTGTCCTGGGCACCGGGAGAGTGTGGCCCCTGGGGAGCAGGAGGTTCTGGAAGCTCTAACTCCAGGCCGCATGGTGGGAAGGTGCAGTGGGGACAAGAGGGCCCTCCGAGCCCTGCTCCTCTCACCTGGGCCCAACCGCAGGGCTGGCTGGAAATCTTTAAATTGGGATCCCACCAAAATCTTTTTCCTTTCTGTTTTTTCCCTCCTCTCCTGCCTTTATTTCAATCTTCTCCACCTCTTGGCTTGCCCTGCGTTTCCTCGCTCTTTGTCTACCCCTCTGCTTTGTGTCCCTTTCTTTAAAAAATCAAGCAAACTAGGAGTCAGTTCACTTTGACGTCACCACCCCCTCTCCGAAACCTCCCCCTCAGCTGCAAAGCTCTTAAGGCTTCCTTGATATTCCTGGGTATTCGTTAGTCCAAGAGAAGGTGCTAAGGATAAAAACGATACAAACCGGTCCTGGAACAACCATCTCCTCTGGGCAGTCTGAGCCTCTGTGGCTCAGAAATGGGAGGACACTGGGCGGGTCCAGAGATATTTTTGTGCCTCCTTCGGGAAAACACTCTTGGATCTAGCCTGTCCACAATGTACGGGAACCTTGTTACATACACCCCGACTGTGCCAGGGACGGGTCTGTTTACTGCTGTGCTGGGCCCCAGGGAGGCCATGGCGTTGAATGTGGACACTAGAGGCCAAGAGGCCAGGATGGGATCCCCGACTCCAACACACCCTAGCTGTCTGGCTCCAGGCAAAACCCTGAACCTCTCCGAAACTCAATTTTCCTATCTGGCAAATGGGAGTAACCATCACCTCTAAGTCAGGATGCCCTTGAGAAGAGTCAATAAGAGAAATCACCTAAAGCCCTGGGCCAGTGCCTGGCTCACAGTCAGTGCTCCGTGAACGCCCACGGATATCAATCGCTGTGTTATTCATTGTAAGGTCACCGGGGGCGGAGGATCCCGGGCACTCACAGCCGGTCTGTTTGTGCAAGAATGGATGATGCAAATGAGAACAGCACCAGGTGGGGGCCGATGCCAGCTCCCGGAGGAGGCTGAGCTGTAAACAGGCCCGCCACCAGCTGTCGGGACCCATCCAACTGTTTTGGAAGGGACGGGAGCATCTGCCTCATCCCTGTATTCTGCCCCCCTCCCGGACGTGCCCCCCCGCCTCGCCCCCGGCCTCCGCTGCAGAGGGCAGGGACTGTGGCTGCTAGGCTGGCCCCAGCTGCCTCTGCCTGGGCCCCAGAGCTGTCCCCACCCCTGCCTCACGCCCCTTGAGTTTTCCTTCCTTGAGGAAAGCCTTGCTGTCCTTCCTGTGTGGGGGGCTTGGCCTCTGGCCTGCCCCGTGTCTCCGTCACTTACCTGGCCTCCCTACTTGCGCCGCCTCTCTTCCCCCTCATTCCAGGCCATTCCCCTGGCTACTGAGGAGCTACCTGAAATCAGATCCCACCTGCACCCCCTTTGCTCAAAAACAATCGGAAAATATTCCATCCTCTTGCCTGCCCTGGTGGGAGCTGCGTCTCTCTCTGGCTTCCCTCTCCTCCCCGCCAGTTTTGTCCCCTTCGTGGCCCTTTGCTGTAGCCACTCTGCATTTCCCACCGACACCCCCGACCCACCCTGACGTGTCTGTCGCCCTTTGCCGGAGCGGCCCCTCTGCCTGGAGGTCCCTCTCCCTGTCCCTCTGCCTGGTGACATCCACCCAGCTTTTTAAAAGCTATCTCGTCCCTGGATATGTCCTCATGCTCATACACGCACACGCACACACGCTCACACGAGGTACTCTTGCATCTCGGCAATCCCACGGTGCTCTGTTAAATCTCATGGAACATCTCATTCTTTACATTGTGTCACAGTCTCTGTTTGCAGATTGGGCGTCCCCCCACCCCCCCGAGCCCCAAGCAGTTGCAGGTACAGCCCCTGGCAGCTGACTTCTATCACCCCACGAAACTGTGCACACAGAGGCACTCCCTAAATGCCACGGGACATCGATGCCCACGGGCATAAACATAGCTATCTGGCCACCTGACCTAAAAGCCTTTCTGAAAGCCGTCTGTCCCCCACAGATACTGCCCTAGGTCCACGGCACCCACAATAGCACCACTGATAACCCCATTCCATTTCCATGTTTAGAAGTGCACAGCAGAGTGATATTCTGAGTGAGCGTCCTCCAGCAGAATGCATAAGTGCATGCATAGGGCTGATTCTCTGTCCCCCAGGTCCAAAGTGAAAGTCCCCAGCATACTTTCTACACAAGAGACAGGAGAGAGAGACGCAAGCAAGGAGTCTTGATAATAAGGAGTCACCAACAAGCAATGCAGTGGTTAAGTCCCAGCCAAACAATCTTTCTTGAAGTCTGTGTAAGAAAGTCGAAAGCATGCATTACCTGTTAGGCTCTGAAACAGGGGCACACAATGCAGGGGTACTAAAAAGTGTTTTCTTGAGGGTGTCTTAATTCAGAACATGCTCCCTGAGTTTTCCTTCTGCCCTGGCCCTGAGCTCCTGGCCGCTCTGCCAGGCAGTTCTGAAACGCTTTCCTTTGAAGCAGGGAGTTTATTTCAGGCCCACCGCATGACCAGTGATGGCCAGCCAAACTATAAGATGTTGTGCATC
Source organism: Mirounga leonina (assembly GCF_011800145.1). Classification (NCBI taxonomy): domain Eukaryota; kingdom Metazoa; phylum Chordata; class Mammalia; order Carnivora; family Phocidae; genus Mirounga; species Mirounga leonina. The sequence continues at coordinate 10,185,439 of NW_023270825.1, read as the reverse complement.
TCAGATGTCCTATTTGAAGATCGCCCGGAGGAGGCCGCCCTGCCGCCTTCCGTCCCTCCACGGTGCGTCAATTACGGACCTCGCGGCAGAGAGCATCTCGGAGAGCTGGCCCTCACGTGACGTCGTCATTTGTGATCCTTGACATGGAGGCCATATATGGGTATGTTTCTGGAACTCCCCAGGAGGGAGCGAGAGAGAAGAGAGATAGGGAGGGTGAGAGACAGAGAGAGAGGGAAAAAGGGTGGGGAGCCAGAGCTGGGAGATTAGAAGACAGAGGGGGGGGACACTAGGGGACAGGAGAAGGGAGGGAAGTGCAAAAAGGTGATGGAGAGGAAGAAGGAAAGGAAGAGGTGCAGGAGGAGAGGGGAGAAGGCATACATGAGAAGAGAAAGAAGAATTGGGGAAAACAGAGAAGCAAGGGGAGAGGGACACTGAGATAATCCGGGGATGAAAAGGGGAGCGTGGAAGACAGAGGAGCAAGAGGGAGAGAGCAGCGGGGGACTCGGGGACAGAAGGGGGAGCAGAGGGGAAGGTGGGGGAGGCAGGGAGGCTGGGAAGAGGGCAGGGAGAAAGGTGGATGGAGGGAAGGCGGGGAGGCAGAAGATGAACAGGAGCAGAGAGAAGAGAGTGGAAGGGAAGGGTGTTTGGGTTTGGGGTAAGCGGGCTTGGCAAACACGGCTGAGCAGGCCCCAGGGGCAGAGCCTGCCTTGGAGGTTCAGGGATCCAGCTTCGGGCTGTCATGCATGGGGTGGGGCTGGGCTGCAAAAGGCAGGGGAACAAACAAGCAAACAAACAAACTAGTGCGCGCACCAGCCTTAGCAGCACAAAGCCGAGGGAACCCTTCTGCCAGCACACGGCCAGGGAAGAAAGCCCCTGTTTCTGGACTAGATCAAATTGCACAAGATGTCAGCATCCAGTGGCAGAGACAACATGCTCAGCCACAGGCACTGAGTATCCAGGATGCTCCTGGCACGCTGCCAGACACTTACATCCCCACCTGCTGGAGTGAGGGAGGGGGCTGGGAATGTCACTTGGTCTCTTCTTCTAAATGGAAAAAAAAATTCCATTTCAAAGGCCCATTCCCCTTGGAGGATACTGGATTTACGACCCCCTAGCATGATTTCTTACAGAGTCAAAGGCAGGATGCCTTTACAGTCTCTTGGAACATTCCCCCTCAGTGAACATTCTAAATCTCAGTGAACGCAGGGTACCCTGGGTTCTGGTTGAAGTTCTGAGCGTCTGATCTGGTGCTGGGGACTGAAGGACACCGTCAGTCCCAGGCTGTCTCCCAGCTACTCGGCCCTGGCACCCGTATTGCCCCATCTGGGGCTGCCCCACCCCCCAGGCTACTATAGTTGGTGACCCCTCAAGGTTAGCTCATGCCCGGCCCCTCCCAGACCCCTGTGCCATGGTGGGGGGCGGGCGATGAGGGAAGGGCATCGAGGGGCCATCCAGTTCTCTTTACTGTTTGGGGGTTGTCCTCGGCAGGAGGAATTTCTAGTGGGTCCCGGGGAGTGCATCCCTGGGGTCCTGCTGCTTCCGTGGGCTCCCAGCCAGGGGTGGGGCACAGGTCCTTCTGCTCTCTCACTGTCCAGACCCCCTCCCCAGATGTGGCCTGGGAGGGGTGGGCCATGGGCAGGCACAGTGTCCCTTCTCAAGTGGCCTTCTGCCTTACCTCTCCCTCCCAATCCAGACGAACCTCTCATAGTGGAGCGAGCTGGAGAAACTCACTCTCCAAATCCTGTTGCCTTGTGTCTTCACTCAGCTTTTGAAAATCCAGAGCCTAAATTGTGGGTAAAGAGTCACAGGGAACAGAAAGTGTGCTGGGGGTGGCCAGCAGGGGGAGGGGCTGGCTGGACACATTTCCACTAATAAATGGCATCATCGGTGGGAGGGGGAGCTGGAGTAACTGGGTGACGGGTAAGGAGGGCACGGATGAAATGAGCCCTGGGTGTTGCGTGCAACCACTGAATCCCTGACCTCTACCTCTGACACTAAGGAAACACCATATGTTAGCGAATTGAATGTAAATAAAATACAATTAAAAAAATAAATGGCATCACCCTGCTGTATTCATACAACCTTCCTGGCAGGCTGTCATCACCCCTGCTTCACAGATGAGGAAACTGAGGCTCAGAGGTTTGGGGAACTTGTCCATCATCCCACGATGTATAAGTAATTGTTTAGATCTGAACCACAATTGCCTGACATAAAACGCAGTGCTTTCAGCCACGGCTCTGCCAGCTGCCCCCCTGCCACCTCCCCCCATGCACCAGGGAATCCAAATATTGGGTCAGAACAAGGAACCCCACAAGGTTATGTAAGTCAATTGGTGAACGTTTGCTTTTCCCCTGGTCCTTACTCATCCCAGTTGGGAGGCTTGACGTTGCAGTAAGTCCACAAAGCCCAAGCCAAAGACAGGTTGGTCTGTCTGTTGACATCATAGGCAGCTCCCTCCAGAACAAACAGGCTGGGCTGACTCTACCCCAGAGATTCTTTTTTTTTTTTTTTTAAGATTTTATTTATTTATTTGACAGAGAGAGACACAGCGAGAGAGGGAACATAAGCAGGGGGAGTGGGGGAGGGAGAAGCAGGCTTCCCGCAGAGCAGGGATCCCGATGTGGGACTCGATCCCAGGATCCTGGGATCATGACTTGAGCCGAAGGCAGACGCTTAACGACTGAGCCACCCAGGCGCCCAAGATTTTATTTATTTATTTGACAGAGACACAGCGAGAGAGGGAACACAAGCAGGGGGAGTGGGAGAGGGAGAAGCAGGCTCCCCGTGGAGCAGGGAGCCCAGTGTGGGGCTCTCGATCCCAGAACCCTGGGATCATGACCTGAGCCAAAGGCAGATGCTTAACGACTGAGCCACCCAGGAGCTCTTACCCTATAGATTCTTTATTGTTATTATTATTATTATTATTATTATTATTATTATTTTGAAATTAGAGAGAGAGAGGGGGGGGGAGGAACAGAGGCAGAGGGAGAGAGAGAATCTTAAGCAGACTCTGTGCCCAGCATGGAGCCCGACGTGGGGCTCAATCTCATGACCCTGAGATCATGACCTGAGCTGAAATCAAGAGTCGGACGCTTAACCGACTGGGCCACCCAGGCGCCCCTCTACCGCAGACATCCTTATGAATTCATCTGAGTTGAGGCCTGAAGTTTTTATTAACACATTATATATACATGAAAAGTGCACACATGTGTACAGCTCAATGGAATTTCACAAACAGAAGACACCCAGCATTTGCATCAAAGAGAGGATATTAGCAGCATCCCAGAAACCCCCCATTTTGCACCCCTCCTCTGCCCCACCTCGACACCAGCACCCATCTCCTCCTGCCAAGGGTGGGTGACCACTCCCCTGACCTCTAACAGTAAAGGTTGTTCTGAATGTCATACGAATGGCATCACACCGGTGCCTTCTTTCATTCAGTGGTGTATTGTGAGTTTCGTCCATGTTCTGGGGTGTTCCTTCTCACAGCCATGCGATATTCCCTGCTGACTATACCACAGCTTATCTGTTCTACTGCTGGTGGGCATCTGGGCAGTTTGGGACAGTTAGGAATACAGGGCTATGAACACTCCAATACACGTCTTTTGGTGCATGCATGTCCCCATTTCTGTTGGGTATGCACCTCAGATGGGAGTCCCTGGGTCATGGGATGGGCTTGTGTTCAACTTTAGTAAAACTGTCAGCTTTCCATAGTTGTTGTACCAATTTGCATTCCCATCAGCCATGTATAAGAGTTCCAGTCGCTCCGACTTCTTTCGTATTATCCATTCTGATGGGCTTTGGTGACATCTTGTTGCAGCTTTAATTTGCATGTCCCTGATGACAAACGACACTGAGCGTTGGAGAATCCCTGGCCTCTGTGATCTCTGGAGCCCTCCCAGGGTCTCCAACTTTGTTTAAGACCCCAGAGGTTGGCCTGTGGAATAGCCCTCCAGGGAGCGTTTTTATGAGGACAGAAAGGGGTAAAAGAGGGATGGGTAGATGCTGGAGCCGAAAGCAAACAACTGGTCAACCTGCAGGGAAGCAAGAAGAATGTGATCCTCAAAAACAAGCCCCCAGGGCTCACACATGGCACCAGGAAGCTTCTACTTTCTGCTCGTAAATAGAACCCAGCCTCCCTCCCTCTCTAGTCCCCTATCCTGTTTTATTTTTCTCTGTAACACTTACCACCCCCCCTTACTTATTGTAGATTTATGCCATTTGTTTATTGCCTATCTCTCCCATCTAGAATAGTCTTGCTGTTGTCAGTGCCTACAACGGTGCCTGGAGCATAGTCAATGCTCATTAAGTGTTGAATATCTGTGCTAACATTCAAGCCACACAGCTTCTAGGTCTGAGCTGGGGAGGGTTGTAGCCTGGCCTGCCAGCCTCAGCCCGACTCTTGGCCACACACACACACACCTGGCCTATCTCTTCCAGTCTTCCCTCCTTTTTAATTTTCATCTGAATTCCCATAAATAGAGGTGTGCGTGCATGCGTGTGCATGCGTGCATGTGATGGAGAGGCAGTTAATAGAGCCCTACACCTAGCAGGGCCCAAAGAGGATGCCAACACCAGCACATTTTCCTATGACAGTGATACCTCTTCCAGGAAGGAGAGAGAGAGAGGTGGAGAGGAAGTGCCAGCTAAGCGGGGAGGAGGGAGCTGAGATGTGGGTCAGTGCCAAGTCCGGGGACAGCTCTGTCCCAGCGATGAAATATCAACCACTAAAATAAGCACCCCTGTGGCCTTGGCATCCTGGCACCCAGCCCTGGCTGCCTCTTGATATTAGTTTATTTTGGTTTCAAGAGATGAAGGACAGACAAGAGTCCAGTCCTCACCCTGGACAGCATCCTGGATGGGGGAGGGCGGTGGACAGAGGGCAGATGGCAGGGGGGTGAAGTGGGGGGGCCCACAAAGGCCGAGTCCTGGGAGGGACGAAGGTGCATCTATGGAAAGGGAAGAAGGGGATCAAGGAGAAGGCAGAGACAAATCCCAGCCTCTCTTCCTTTCTTTAAAGTGAGCACTGTGTCCTCTGATGTGTGGCTGACCGTGCTTTCCTCTGGAACAATCTGGACCCTCTCAACCGCCCAGCTCAGGAGGTCAAGGGAGAGAAGTCAATCTTCCCATTTCTAGAGAGCAGAGTGGGGGCATGGCCCTCACCCCTCAGACTGGAGAAAGGGGCAGGCCAGCCTCATGCCCTGTCAACACCCTACATGTGGGGATGACACCCACTAGGAGGAGGGCCCCTAGGGACTGGCAAGGGGCTGCCTGTCCAGCCTTGTTCTCTCCAATGCCCCACGTGCATGTAAGGGGAGGAGTAGTTGGATCTTATAAGGGTTTCCATCAAAATGAGCCGATATGAGGTACAAGCCCAATCCTGGGCCATGGGGTTCTTGAAACCAGCTGGGGGCCTCCCTGAGCCATAACTGACTGCAGACAAGAGGGGCCTGGACAGAGCTACAGACAGAAAGACATGGCAGAGCCATGGGCTCAGCCAGCCTCCCCGCTCCCTGCTCTACCCTTGCCCAGGAGTGCAGAGTGAGGCCATCTGGCACCTCTCCTGGCTCTCGCCCCTGAGGAAAGGCCCAGCTGCAGCGGAAACCCTGGAGTCCAGGCCCATCTGGGTGAGAGTTCTGACTTCCTCCAGTGGATGCCTTGCCCCTGGAGGGTGTCCTGGGCCTGGTAGGGACATGGCTGGGACATGCTTGGCCAACCCTGTGCAGATGGTATCTTCCTTGTTGGGAGTTGCCACGCACGTGCAATCCCAGGGAGCGCCACACCGTCCCGTTTCCAGCACGGGCACCGGGGTCGGATAATCCCCGCCTCTTCCTCCCTTGCTGCGGGACGCTGGCCACAGCCCCGCACCTCACTGAATCTGTTTCATCTTCAGAGAAAAATGGGAGTGACTCCTCTGTCCGATGGCTCGTAGGGGGTTTGATGAGATCCCAGGGCTCAAAGAGCCCACCTGGGGCTCAGCACTCAGAAGACACTCAGCCTTGGGACTTCTTCCTCCACACCTGCCACCTGCAGGGGCCTGTGTAGGAGGGAAGGGCATCTCCCACCGGTCAGGTGAGCTCAGGCAGCCAGTGAGCCTAGGGCTGATCCATCCTGGAGGCTGCTGGCCCTATCAGCTGGTCAGGCCTCTTGGCCCCCTCCAGAGCCTGATCTCACCATGTCTGAGTCACCCTTGGGAACTCAGAAACAAAGTTCAACCCAAGTTAACTGCTGGGAACAGGTTTTCTATGAACATCACTGTGTCCATCCATAGCAGGGCCCGGAGCTTCCTATTGCCCTTTGGTAGGAGAGAAAGGATCCTTGCATGCAGACCCTACCACCAGCCTCCTTCCCAGGGATGAGCCCCCGGCTGTGTCGGAGGCCGTAGGGCCGGCTGGACTCAGTAGCTGCTGGCTGGCCCCTCACCATCCGGCCAGAGCTGGGGCCGGTTGCGGACCCATTCGCTCTGTCACTGTGGTGAAGCGGGGGGACAGATGCCTCTCGAATGCAGTTGCTGGACCCGCCACTCTGGAGGCAGAGCTCACAGCGAGCACAGGGGCCGCTCCAGACACGCAGCTGTTTCGGATTTGGCAGCTGCAGGGCAGTGGACTGCTCCCAGGCTTTAGCTTTCCACCCAGCCCCGCTCCTGGGGGAATCCAAAGTGGCCGGTGATGCGACATCACAGAGGTGTCAGCCAGCGCCGCCACTCTGGGGACGGCCCTGGGTTTGCTCTGCTGAGGAGGGCCTGGGTTCTGGGTGTGATAGGGCAGGGGGTGGACCCGCCGTCCCAAGGGGAGAGTCAGCATCCCACTCCTACAGGTGGAGACCCCGAGACCCTCCCGGGACTTGCCTGAACTTGGTGACACGTCTGCCCACTAGCCTCTGTCCCACACAGAACTGCAAGAGCAGAGGAGCAAGGAATGTTGAAAGGGGAAGATCGTAGGAGCACATCTGCCCAGCATCCTCTTCTGAGGCAAGGGAACTGGAGCTGGAGAGCAGGAGGGGCCAGCAAGGGAAACCCACTCCCGCCTTCCCCGAAGCTCCCTCCCAAGCTTACGGTGGGACCTTAGCGGTTGATCGTCACATCGAGCTGCGGACCCTACCTCCCCAGTTGTTGGGCAAATGGGCAGGAAGCCCACCACACCAGAGGAAGACGAGCCCAGAAGGGGGGGCTGGAGCTCCTCAGGCCCACATTTAAGATGCCTGCTACCCCCTGGAGAATCCCAGAAATGCTCGGTGGGGAGGATGTGATTTACAATAGACCACAAGCTCCAGTGAGCGGCACGGGCAGTTTGGGGGTCAATGTCATTGTGCCTCATTGCTCCCACTCCAAGAGGTCAGGCTGGGGCCACTCCCAGCACAGGATCACTTGGGAGGTGACTACCCTGGATCTCCCTGCGGAGCCCAGTGGCCAGGAGTCCAGACTCTGAAGTCATCCGCCAGCTCTACCATGTGCTCGCTGTGTGACCTTGGACCACTTGCTTAACCTCTCTGAGCCTTGGCTTCCTGATATATAAAATGAAGGAAGAATGACATATCTCATAAGAAAGCATCTATATCTTCCTTAGAATAAAGACTTACAGATGTTAGTGGTTGTTATTAGCTTAAACTTCCTTATAGAGACAGAGGGGATGGTGGCTGGCAGGGAAACAGTACTTCTTCACTGGGGACAATTACCTCCCAGGGGACATTTGACAATCCCTGGAGACATTTTTAGTAGCCACCACTGAAGGGGGGTTGCTCCTGGCATCTAGTGGGTAGAGGCCGGGGATGCTTCCAAACATCTTACAAAGTATAAGCAAACAGACACCCTATAAAGCACAGAAGAGCCTCCCCAAAATAGAATTAACGGTCCAAATGTCCATGGAGCTGTGGTGGAGCAAGCCTGGCTTGCCATGGGAAAAAGGCCGGTGGGAAGAAAATGAGGTCTGCACTGAGCAGATGAGGGAAAGGGCAGGGGTCTCCCCTTAGCTCCTGGGGGTGGCTTTGGATTTCAGGGATAGCCACCATCAAGAAGGCCAGGTGTTTGGATTTCAAATGCCTTTGACTGTTACAGGAATGGCTCCTTGAACGGGCTCGTAAACCAGCCCTGAAGGTCACCGGCAGAGGGAAATGCAGTCGCGGTGTAAGCAAAGCAGAAGGAACAGCCTTGGTGATCATTATGACAGTTGGGGTTTCGCCACTTAGCAGGAAAGGGGGCCCCAGGTGGGTCTCAGCTTTGCTGGGCCAGACTCCTGCTGGTGGCTGGTGCATGCAAACACGCACATGCAGGTGCACACCACACCCACACAGAGCTCACATTCTCTAAGTGAAGAAAAGAGGTGCATTTAACCCACCAGCTGGCATGATAGTTGGTGAATAACTAGTCTTATGAAAATATTAAATAGCTGTTGAAGTCTCCTGTTTTCTAGAAATATGGCTCTCTGTGCTTTCATAGTGCGTGTGTGTGTGAGCACATGTGGGTCGAAGGCACCTGTCACATTGAAGTGAGCTTGGACCTAGCCACCAGCATGCTGGTCTTGGCCCTTCTGGAAAGTTCTGTGCGACCCTATGCAAATCTTTCCCCTCTCTGGAGCCCTAAATGGAGCAGAGGCGCTGTTAAGAATACAGACCCTTCCAAACTCTTGAGTGTTGGTGAAACCAGAATGAGCAGCTATAGGTCGGTGCACACATGCATGTTTGTTCTCCGAGATCAGGAATCCTACTTGTCATTTGGAATTCAAATCGAGCCTACCTACGTATTTTCAAAACAGAAATAAAAAATGGGATAAGAATGATTTTGGAAGCGTCTCTGAACCTGGGATTCAACCTCTAATCATATGTAATTTCCAAATAATGGCTGTTGGCCAGAATTCAGTCAATGTGCTTGCTGTTGATTTTTGTAGATGAAGACCCTCTCACACCCACGCACACTCACCGTGTTGCTTGTGACCGAGGGAGGCTGGTTCCACACACCCCCCCAGACTCCCGGGGACTCCTGGTGTGAGCGGGCACTGGGAAGGAGGGCGTGATGTGTCTCACACTCCGGGGAGGGGGGATGTGACTGTCCCCATTTTACTGCTAAGGAGATGGAGGCTCAGAGACTGAGATGCATTTCCCAAATTCGCTCAGTTAGTACAGAGTTCAGATTTTTAAAATTCCTTTCTCGCTCGCTCTGTGCTTTCCCTTTGTCCCTTACTTCCCAGTTTTCCTGGTGCCACTGACGCCGGCCAGCATCGGCCCCAAACTGCACTGTCATAGCTCCTGGCCTGGTGGCTGAAGAGCGTGTGACCCGGGCACACACCCTCGCCCGCCGCGGCCAGGGCTCTGCTCGGGGGTGGGGGCGGCCGGCCCGCAGCTACAAGGCGCTGCCAGCCGCCGGGCTCCTGGGAGGGGAGCTGACTCTTCTGTCCATGCAGGGCCTGTTCTGTGGCCCCTCAGTCCTCGGCCTTCCCTCGGGGCCCCTGGGCCTGTATTTCCCAGCAGCGCCGGGCCGACAGGAGCAGGTGTCTGTTCTGCAGTGTGACCCAGGAGAGAACCCTCTCCCGTGCCCATGGCCCGGGCCGTCCGGGGCCCGTCTGGCTGAGGGCTGCCGCCTCCCCCGGGGGAAAGGTGGGTCCTGGGAGAATCTAAACAGGCCCAGGTTCATGCCTGTTGCCTCCAGGCCCCGCGACCAGCCCCACACACCTCCCTCGGCCCCTCTTCTCACTCGATGCCCCCACCGGCGCTGCACCTGTCTGCACGTTCGGGCCCTTGGACCCTCTTGGACTTGAATGCCCGTTCCCTCTGGCCCTCGGCCAGGCTCCGCGGAGCAGGGGCGCGGGGCGGGGCGGGTGGTGCTCCCGCTGTGTGTCTTGTACACGAGGCAGCTGATTTCCCCGGCTCGGAGCAGGCCCTTCTCAGCTGTCGGTCCGGAGTCACAACGAGCACCTTCCTCGTGGGGCTGGTTTAAGGCTGACATGAGTAACTCCAAGAAAAGTCTAGGGCAGTGGCTGCCTGAGGCAAGTGCTCAGTAACTGTGATTCCGATTTCCATCCTCAAGGCACAAATTAAAGGCCACGAGCCCTACTAAGAGCCAGAAGCAGTGTCAGCTGCTGGGATGTACGAGCCCTACCTGTCGGGAGGTACAGCCCCAAACAGAGAGAGGAGGGGGGCAGGGGGCAGAGAGGAGTGAGAGGAGAGGTGGGGGCAGCAAGGAGGGGTGGAAGGAAGGATAGGGTCAGGGAGGAGGGGTGGAAGGGGGAGTAGAGGCAGGGAGGAGGAGTGGGAGGAGGGATGGATCAGGGAGGAGGGGTGGGGGAGGGGTGGGGAAGGCCTTCCAGCAAAGGGGATGCCCTTCGCCCCGAGTCCTGGCAGAAGAAGCGTGTGTGGGTGACACAGGTGGGTGCGGGGCAGCTCAGGCAGAGGGCACAGCAGGAGTCAAGGTCCGAGGCACTGAAGCCGGTGGCCCTTGGCAAGCACGGGAGATGGGCATGGCCAGGGTGCAGGCTGTGGGGAAGGGTGGACGTGGGCTCGAGGAATTGGCGGGGCCGGGTCAGGAGAGCCTTGTGAGTCGTGCCAAGGGCTTGGACTTCATGGGGGATGGGGGAGAGACAAGGGGAAGTGGTGGTTTGGGATTTGGTTTGGGGGGTTTTTTTGGCCTACAGAAGACGGACCTTCTCGCAGGCTCATATATCAGCCCAAGGTCAGCATGCCAGGGTGACGGGTAGCTGCGCCTCTCAGTCAGTGACTGGGTTCCCAGGTTGCCAGCCATTCCTTAACGCCTGTCACCGTCCGTCCATCTGTCCATCCACATGTCTGAGGTGGGGTTGCCACAGACTGCAGAATTCTGCAGGCTGGGAAGACCAAGATCCCGGTGCCGGCTGCCCCACGTCTATGCGGACCCCACTCCTAGCTTGTAGACGGCTGCCGCCTTGGTTTATCCTCCCTCGACAAGAGCAGCACGGGGAGGTTTTTAAGCAGTTCAGAATTAGTGTCTTTTCTTTCATTTCTACAACCTAGTGCAAGGCGCAGGGGCTGGGGTGGGGCCCAAGGAGGGAGGGAGAGAGGGAGAGAGAGAGAGAGAGAGGGGAGGGGGGGGAAGGGGGAGGGAGCCAGCTGTCTTTGTTGAGAAATCCTTGGATAAAAGCGTGGGGTAGACGTGACTCCCATCTCATTTGGGGGCCTTCAGAGGAGGCGGAGGACCTCTGCAGGACAGAGTGAAGAATTTGGGCCCAGGGAGGAGGGCAGCGGGAGCAGGCGGTGCAGAGGGCCAGCCCTGCGCAGGTGACCACCCGCCCGCCTGCACTTCCCAGGGCGGCCAGCCGGGCTCCCGGATGGTGGCTGCTATAGGGGTGGGGAGAGCAGGGGGCTTGGACAGCGGGAGAGCACAGGCATCTTAGGGGAGAGTTTGGATGCAAGGGTCCTGAGAACCTGAGGAGCTTGCAGCCAATCACGGCGACGCCATGCCGGTGAGAGGCCCCCGCGGACATCTGGCCACCAGTGCTTGGCCTTCACTCTGCGCCTCTTGCCTGACTCGTAACAGAGCCTCTTAACGGAGGATTGGGGCCTGTGTGCAGTATCTGCAACTCTGTCCCTGTCCTCGCCCATCTTGGCAAGGAGTGTCCTCTGCACACATCATCAAGGGGACAGAGCCCAACGGAGATGAAGAAACCCCGGTTTCCTTTTCTAGACTGAGCTGGCTCCCTCCTTTGCTGTCAGGTCCTGCCCTGCCCTTCTGTGCCCAGCTCCATGCCTGGCAGGCTGACGGAGCTTTGCCCAAGTGTCCTCGCCCTCTGGCTTTTGACTGAGTCCAGCCAACGGGAGGCCAGGTGGGCAGGACCCAGGGAAAGGGGGCAGGGTATTTATTTCTCCAGTCCCTCCTCTGCTTGGCACCATGGTTCCGACAGGGACTCCATCTGCCATGGCCGCGGCACCTGTCGGGCCAGACTCCGGATGCCTCACTCTGTCTTGGCGCCCTTGACCCCGTCCCCACCTCTACCAGTTCATTACTTCTCTTTATTTACCTTACACATGTGCCTGTGGTGTTTTGCAGCTGGGGTCATCAGATAAAATGTAGGATGCCCAGTTCCCTTTGAATTTCAGATAAGTAACACATACTTTTTTTTTTTTTAAGATTTTTTTTATTTATTTATTTGAGACAGAGAGAATGAGAGAGAGAGAGAGCACATGAGAGGGGGGAGGGTCAGAGGCAGAAGCAGGCTCCCTGCCGAGCAGGGAGTCCAATGCGGAACCCGATCCCGGGACTCCAGGATCATGACCTGAGCCGAAGGCAGTCGCTTAACCAACTGAGCCACCCAGGCGCCCCAGTAACACATACTTTTAGTATAAGTATATCCTAAATACGGCATGGGACATGCTTAACGTTAAACAATTCCTTGCTGTTTATCTGAAATTCATATCCAACTGTACAGCCTGTCTTTTTCTTTCCAAATCTGACAATCCTACCTGCAGGGCCCTTGACTGATACATTAACGTGTCCCTCGGGTCATGGAGCATTTCCAGCTACCCAAGTAGAGGAATAGGTGGGTTTGAACCCCTAACACCCTGCCATGCAGAGACAGGATTAGGGGCTGCTTCTTTCTCAAGTTGGGACAGTGGAAGCCTGCCCTGCCCTGCCCTGGGGACCAGAAGGTCACCTAAAGATGAGACAGACCCAGATATCTCCCCACTTGCTGGCATCACCGCCTAAAATGTCCCCAGGAGGACAGGCAGAAGCATCCAGGTCCTTGGATGCTTTGAGACCACAGCAGAGCTCCTCCCCGGCTGGCAACCAGGACAAGGACATTTGGAGAGAGAGAGGGCATTAGAAAGATCCGGAGTCCTCCTGTGAACTTTAACTGGGTGTGGAGTCAGATTGAATGCCCTTTCTCTCACTCCTTAGCCATGTGATTCTGGGCCTCAGCTTCCTCATCCATAACATGGGACGGTGATTCCTAGAGGGCAATCTGCAGTGAGATTAAATTAAGGACTGCTCAGGGCACTCACACAGTGAGAAACAGGGTCAGGACTAAATCGAGGTCTGCCCCCTTCCCGACGCCCAACCTCTCATCCTCTGAATTAGGAAATAGTTTTTGCTGTAACAAATCCCAAAACATACCATGGCTCAAACACAATAGTGTGTTTCTCGCTCCTGAAAATCTACACGCAGCTGCTATTCTTCATCAGCACAGGGCTCTCCGCCCGGAGGTGACTCAGGGACCCAGGCTACGTCTGTGGGTGGCTCCACCATCGTGTGTGGGCACGGAGGTACAAGCAGAGAGAGCAAGAAAGATGACACACAGAACATTCTCTCAGCCCGGCCTGGAAGTGCTAGACACTCCTCACGTTATATTGGCTAGCTCGTGGTCCCCTGGCCACTTGTAATTTCCGACAGGCTGGGAAATTCAGCGAAGGGCATGTTCTGGGGCCGATCAGCACTGTGAGCAGCGGAAGCTGAAGCCTGCAGGGGACTCTGGGAGCCAGTGTGGGACCAGAGCCTCAGAGTCGTCCTGTAACAGGAGGCTGAGTGGGGTGTGTATAGTCCTCGCATCGGTTGGCGGGTGAGGGCTGGTGATTCCCTGGCACTTCTGGCCTCTAACGTGGCAAAGGATGCTTGAGTGAGGCATGCAGGTGCTCGCAGGTGCAATGCTGAAGGTGGGCACTGAGTAGTCAGGGTGGGGGACCCAAGAGGGGCACCCACAGTGTCTGTTATATGCCGCGAGGTTGCAAGGGATGCTCAGTTTCCTCTCAAATGGCCCCTTGAAGGGACAGGCAGGGGTCAGCTCCCAACCTGCAGCAGTGTCCATCCCCTGCGCCCTGGTCCCATGGCTCCCAGAAGTGGGGCCAGAGAGCCTGGAGGCAGCTGTGTGGCCAAGGGGTGAGCACTGGACTCGGAGTCCACTGACCCACTTTGGAACCCAGCTCTGCTGCTTACTGGCTCGAGACCTTGGGCAAGGATGTCTTCTCTTCTAATTCCGGTCCATTCTCTGGTCACTGAATGACACTGGGAGCCCACCGAGTATGTGACCTTGAGTGTGCTGGGCCCTGAGGACACCGCGGAGGACACAGGCATTCCAGCCCTCCGGGGCTCACAGGCACTTACAGCTCTGTGCCGCAGGTGCTTTTCAGGAAAACAGGTGAGGGGGAGGGGGTCCGAAAAGCAGAGAGTACTCCCAGTCCCTCCTTGGAGAGCAAGTTCTGTTCCTCGGCCACAGAGCTTCTCCCCAGCCCCTTGCCTGTTCCTGGAAGGGCGTGCATTCCAGCGAGCTCCCTATGCCGGAGGCGCCCACAGGTTCCCCCTGTAAAATGGGTGTGCTCACTGTTCCTCGGCTGGGACTCTGGCGAGGGGAGAGAGCGGGAGGCCTCCGTATTTTGCAGGGCCTGCTGCAAGATGAAAATGCAAGCCCCTTGTTCAGAGATCATCAAGACTTCCAAGGCGGCAACGGCAGAGCACGAGACTCAGCTTTCCTGAGTATGGGATGCTGTGGGCCTGCACCTCCGTGAGATCTTGCTGCGAAAAAGATTTTGTAAACTGTGAAGGACAGAGCCTGTGGGAGAGGCGGTGATCAACTGAGGACAGAGGGAGTCTGAACGGGGCAAATGGTACCCACCCTAAATCCAAGCCCTATCCTTTGGCCAGAGGCACTGAGTCAGACTGTCCGTCCTCAAAAAGGACCAGCTGGTCCTCTGACCTTGGCCAAGGCCAGCCACCCTGTTCCCAGGTCAGAGGGGTTGGCAAGCCTCAGGACCGGGAGGCACAGATTGTCCGAGAATTGCAGGCTGCGTTCGGTGATGCCCAAGGACGCCCTACTGGGAAGGCCTCTCAGGGCCTGAGGACCAGCTGCCCAGCCCCGCACCACGCCCCACCCAGGGAAAATGCTGCTCACAGTGTGGTGCTACCGTACATCCAGAAGCCACCGGTGCCCCCAGCATGCTCAGCGGGGTTCATAGATGGCCCTCCTAGGAAGCCCGTGGGATTGCATCTGGAAACACTCTCCTGGCTTTGGGATGCTTAGAATCAGAAGGTCGAGTGATGGCCTTGAAATCCACATTGACCTTGCTCCTCACGCCTGGGAAGTCCCGAAAGCCTCTACAATGTTTCGGGAAGTCCCGAAAGTCTCTTACAGTGTTTCCTGTCCCTGTCCAGATGTCGGGGTTCTTGGGGTCCCCTAAGGCTGAACTCAAGGCCCAGGCTCTTCTCTGCAGCTGCTGGGGAAGAATCTGCTTCCAGGCTTGTTCAGATTGCTGGTGGAGTCAGGTCCTGGCAGACGCAGGACTGAGGTCCCCGTCTGCTTGTCGCCAGTCAGCTGGGGACTGTTTTGGGCTCCCCCGTCTTTGCTCCATGACCCCTCCATCTTAGCCAGTGAGAACCTCCCTCACCTTGAATCTCTCTCCCATGGGAAATCTCTCAGGATCGCTCTTCCCCTACCGGCGAAAGAAGATTTCCAGGGCTCCTGCCATTAGATCAGACCCCCCGAGGGGCCTCCCCTGTCTCAGGCCCACTGATCAAAGCCTTAGTTACATCTGCAAAGTCATGGGTGGGCCTGCCCATCATAGTCCCCGGCACTGGGCTGGGGGGTCAGAGCAGGATCTGGTCTCCCCTCCCACTCCCCCTCACCCTGTCCCCCTTCTTCCTTGTTTTCAGGATGCAGCACTGTTCTGGTCCTCCTCGCCTCTCGCTGCTGCCCCTGCTTGGTCTCTTTCACTGTGTTCACCCAACACCATCAAGACTCCCTTAAAAAAGGATAATAAATAAAGTGCTGGGTCCAGGCCACCCCAGCCAGGGACACTCAGCCCCCCCACTCCAAGGCTGCTCATGTCCCAGAGGCTTGGGGCCCCAACCTCCTCTGAGCTCAGCATATGGTCAGGTCACCCCCGGGGGGACTATGGAAAGTGCTGAGTCTTGTCCACGGGGAGGGTCAGCTCTCACAGCTAGGGGTGAAGATGGGGTAGGTGACCCAAACAGACTGGCCCTTTTGCCAGCTTGGCTGAGAGCATTCAAGAGAGGGCCTGGCCTTCACTAGAAATGTCTTCGGACCCGGAGGCTGTGGGCCGGGCACTGGGCAGAGTAATAGGAATAGGATCGGCTGATTTTTGAGCACTAGGTGCCAGGTGTTAAGTCTACGTGTTTACCAGCTAACTTAGTTCCCACAGGTACTTATGAGGGAGGTACTATCATTAACCCCATTTTACAGAGGAAGAAAGTGAGGCTCAACGAAGTTAAGGGACTCGCCCAAGGCCAGACAACACATGTGTAGAGCAGAGCTGCCAAGGGACATCACGTCTGCCTTCAGTGTCCCTGCCACACCAAAACAGGCTCAATCAGTCTGTGCTCCTATGTTAATCATGTGGTGGTGAGAGCCAGAGACTGTGTGGGGGGCGGTTGAACCAGGACTAAAGGAAGGACATTGTGGGAGATACATCCGTACTCTGCGTAAGGAATGGCAGATGTTCTAGCGGTCAGAGTGGCCCAGAGGTGGACAAGACTACTTTGGGAGGGGATGAGCCGCCTGTCATTGGATATATGCAAGCGAAGAGGCCACTCATTTTCTGAGCCTCTGCTAATAACAGACCCTATACTGAGCACCTTACACTCAGCCGTCTTTAGACCCTAATAGCTGCGTCACATAGGCATTGCTGTCCCCATTTGCAGATGAGGAAAGCAAGGCTCGAGGACATTACGTGACTCCTTGAGGGCTCTGCAGAGGGTTAGTGGGGAGGGGTGACTCACACGCAGAGCCGTGTATCTCCAGCGCTCTGCCTGCACCCACACGTCTCCTGAGCGCCCACTGGGTGTCCAGTACTATTCTCCTAGACACTGAGACTCCAATGGGGGACACTTTCATACCAGGCCTGGCCGTCATGGAGATCACACTCCAGGAAGACGATCCAGAGTAATGAGAACTAAAATCAAACTCAACGAGAGTGAGGGGAGACCAGGGTTGTTCGACATGGTCAGGGAAGTTCACTCTCAGATGGTGGCATCTGAGCTAGCCTGAAAGGCAGGGAGGAGAGAGCACCATGAAGGGCTAGGAGAACAGTGCTCTGGGCAGAGGGAATCACAGGTGCAAAGGCCCTGGGGTGGGTCAGGGGAAGACTAAGACTAATGTGGGAGTAATGGCCACTGTGGACCATTTAGGATCTGGTCAGCCAGGGTTTGAACTTCATTTGTAGTTACTGGGGGATTTTTTTTTTTTAAAGATGTATTTATTTATTTTAGAGAGAGTGGAGGGAGAGGGGCAGAGGGAGAGGGAAACCTTAGGCAGACTCCATGCTGAGCGTGGGGTCAAACTTGGGGCTTGACCCCACAACCCTGAGATCATGACCCAAGTCGAACCCAAGCAAGAGCCAGATGCTTAACCACCTGCGCCACCCAGGCACCCCTGGCGGATTTTATAAACAGTGGGGTACTACAGCCAACTCATGGCAGCTCATGAGAGTCACTTGTTAAATCTTCAGGACTCTTGCAAGCAGGACCGTAAACTATTAGTAGCTTGAAATCAGCCATGGTGGAGTGGTTATGCCATGGAAATCCTGGCTTTGCCCCCTGGGCAGCTGACGGTCAAACTTTTACCTGCATAGCACTGGTTTTGGGCAGAGAAATGGGGAGGTTAGGTTTGCTTTCGAAGGAGAGCCCTCTGCTGGGTGGAGAATGGCCTGCTGGGGACAGAGCAGCAGGAGGGCCAGCAAGGAAGGCCGTTGTGTTGGCCCACGTTGGAGAGAGGAGGATTTGGACCAGGGTGGGCCAGTCAATGGATTTGTGGGAGAGGTGTGATACGAGTCTAGGTCTGTGGGCCCCTAAGTCCATTCTGTCCCCTGCACCCCAGTGTTTCCCCATGTTGCCATGAAAATTCTTGCTGGGGACTGAGAGGAAAGGTTAATGCCGTCCCTGGCTGCCCTCACTCAGCCCTAGGTGCCGCAGGTCAGGGCAGCCCCTTCCCACGCCTCTTCTCAGGAGGGCGGTTCCTCCCAGATGCAGCAGGTGGGAGTGAGGGGAGCCAAGCTGTTACCATCATAGACGTCGGAAGGTCCAGCCCCCACTGGATCCCCCCAGGAGGACCCAGTCTTCAGAGAGCTGCCCCAAAGATGGTCTCAGAGAGTCTCAGGACCTGCTGGGGTAAATCCCCCGCTCTCGGACCTGAACCCTGTCCGGGTGCAGGGTAGGGAGGAGGGCAGAAGCTGGGCTGGGGGCCTCAGAAGAAGAGCCATCATCGAACTGCTTCCTGGGCCCTGGGCGACTCTGGTTCTCTGCCTTCTCAGTCCCTCGGGTGGGAGGCAGGGGATAGAAACAGAGCTCTGAGATCCTAGCTCAGTAAGGGGGTGGGACGCTAAGCAGTGCCGGGTCTTGGCAAAATTCAGGCAGAATTATTAGGCCATGCTTGTCTTCCTTGCACCCACCCCCACCCAGAGCCACACCCCCACCCCCCACCCCTGCTTACAGCCACACCCAGGCTTCACACACACTGCGCCCCTTCCCTGAAGTCACTCTGCCAGCCAACCCCAGCAGCGAGGCTCTTAACAAGGGTCCTGTGCTAGGGGTCACCACCACTGTAACCCAAAGGGAGTGAGGACGGAGGGCCAGGAATCAAGACTAAGGCTGATTGAACACCTATGTGCCAGGTGCTTGCTGTTCTCAGAGTTACGGTGGTAGAAAAGTTTGCCCTCATCTCCTGCCCCTAAAATAAGACCTACAAATTTCATTCATAGCCTTCTAGACTTTCTTCTATGCACGCACGCACACAGACACACAGAGACACACAGAGACACACACACACAGATTTTTTTTTTTACAAAAATGAGATGAAGCTAAGCGTTCTATGTAGATTATGTCATTTCATTCTAGGTACTGTAATTATCTCCACTTTACATTTATTTACTTTTTAAAAAAGATTTTATTTATTTATTTTGAGAGAGAGAGTGAGTGCATGACACGGGGGTGGGGGAGGGACAGAGGGAGAGGGAGAGAGAGAATCTCAAGCAGGTTCCATGCTGAGTGCAGAGGCTGACATGAGGCTCAATCTCAGGACACTGAGATCACGACCTGAGCTGAAATCAAGAGTCAGATGCTCAACCGACTGAGCTGCCCAGGAGCCTGTTAGTTTCTGAGGCTCAGAGAGGTTATGTACTTTTCCTAAGGTCACACAGGTGGTAGCCCTGCTTGGCTGCACAGCCTCACTCTGCATCCTGAGCATCACCTATGGCTGGCCAAGGGCTGGTCTTGTCCCTCTTGGGGACATTTGGGGCTGCAGGGCAGGCAGGGTTGGAATTCTGGGCCAAAGGCCTTATCTGGCCATCCCTTTGCTGCACTGGGAGACGCAAGCCCTGGGGTCAAATTCCAGCCCCGGGAGTCCTTGTTAAAGCTTAAAAAAATGGGGTTCTATTGCCATTTAACTGTGTCTCTGCCCTTGAAGCGTACCCCCAGGTCCCAAGGTTCCCAGCTCTCTGCAACAGATAGCCTTGTCTTGGATTTACCTCCCCCACAGCCCAGGGGAGAGAGGAGATGGGGGGTCTGAGACCTGGCCCCTCACCAGGTGCATCCCTCTGCCTTTCTCCACCTGGATCTTCTTTTGTGGTCTAAAGTTCCTGGCAGCCTCCAATGCTTCCCCTAATCAGGAAAGGGTGGGGTCTACAGCCTGCTGGGTGAGGGTAGGGTTGGGAGGAGAAGAGGAAGAGCCAGAGCCCAGCAGAGGCTCTGAGGTGGACTAGGGGGTGGAGTTTGGAAAGGAGCAAGGGTAGAGTTAACAGGTTCTGGAATCTCTAGGCATGAGGTCAAATCCCTGCAGGGCAGCTATGCACCCGGCCCGCGCTCAGAAGAGCCCATAACTGGTTTTGTGTCCCACCACTGCTGTCTTGAAATTCTTAATTTTTTAAATCAGGAGCCCATCACTTTCAGGTCGCACTAGGCTCCACGAATTATGGAGCCCATCCTGCTACCAGTTATTAGCCAGGTGCCTTGGCAAGGTCCTTTGCCCCATAGACCCTCATTGTCCTCCTCTGCAAAATGGAGCCATGCTTCCACGACCTTGGAGGAGCTTTTTGAGAAGTAAATGAGAGACTCCAGGCAGAGCGCCAGGCAGCAGTAAATCCAAAATAGCTGTCAATCCCGGGTAATCATGGCAGAATCGCTCTTTAGGGCCTGGTAGGGAGAAATATTCCCAGAGCTGCCGCAGTCTGTCTCCCAGCCTTGTGTGGGTGTGGGACACTTGAGGCCCAAAATAAAATCCTTACTGGGAAGTAAATTGTTCCATCTTCCCCACAACCCCCTGCTGCCTGTGGCCATACTGGGTCCAGTCGTTTAGGGCCCTAAATGAGAGGGAGATGCGGTCCTAGGGTTTTTGAGCCCCGGGGAGAGAGGAGGTCTGGCCAGGCTGTTCCTGCATCTGCTTAGGGCCGGGGGGAGGGACAGGCATCTGCCCTTGACAGGTGAAGATGCAACGCCCAGAGGCACTAATGGGGTCTCTCTGGGAGCAGTCCCCCTCACCCTTTTAGAGTTGTAACTGTAAAGAATATCTGGGTGACATTTAAAATATGTCCTATGTCCTGGCTTGTGGGATCCCCACTGGATCAGTATCCAAGTCCCAGCAACCCAACCTCCCAGACTTTCTAGATTAACAGCTCAGCTCAACAATTTCCCAACAGCGAGGACTTGGGCAAGTTTCTCTCTGGGCCTCAGTTTCCCCACTGTGAAAGAACAGCTCTGACCTCGTGGCATGCCACATGACATTAGAAGTGTCCTGACAAATGTTTGGCTCACCTCCACTCTGAGCCCCAGGGCACGCTCCAAAATGCCAGTCTGACCAGGCCACTCCTTCAGCTGGGACCCTCCAGCGGCTTGTTGTCTTCAGGATGAAGCCCAAGTTCCCCGGGCTTCCCTGAGCCTCCGTGTGCTGAGCACTTGCTCAGCCTCCATTGCCCAGCCTCCAGCCAAAGGGCCTGGGATTTGCTCTGGGAAACTTCCAGCCCCCAAAGCAGCGCCTATGATGTGACTGTCAGTCTAAGCCAAGGGGCGGGCACATGACCAGGCTCAGCCAACTGGGTGCCTTCTCTAAGGACCTTGATTCTTGGGGATGGAGGGGCTGATGGCAAGGTGTAGGGGAGGGTTCATCTGGGGAGGTATCCCCCTGAGTTCCTGCTGCCTGGATCTCCAGGGCTGCCCTGAGCCTTAGGTTCCCCAGGCCTGGGTCTTTAGCTCTTCTGATTCTGTGGCCTCCCTCCTACCTTCCACAGATGCTGTTGTTGCCCAGAGCAGCCTGTTAGTTTCTGTTGCAGGCAGCTGGAGAGCCCGGTCCATACACCCTGGTGCCTGCTGATGGCTTCTCCAGCGGCAGCCACACCACCCCCTCCCCGACCTTCACCTCTAAGCATCTGCCTATAGCTCCCACGGGCCACGGATGCTATTTTGTGCCTCTGAACCTTGATCCCACCTGTTTCTTCTGCCGGGAATACGCTTCCCACCTTACTTCCTGGCTCCTTCTTATCCTCAGGAACCACCTCAGACATTGTCAACTCTGCAGGGGACTTCTTCCAGCCCTCCTCCCACCCTCCCAGCAACCCCCCAGGCCGGTTCTGACTCTCTGGGCAACGCTGAACCCCAGACATCTGTGTGTACCAGCATTCCCCATGCATGAACCCAAGGCCAGAACCTTCATGTCTCAGTTGGTGCTCATCAGATGTTTGAGAGGCTCTAGAACCACGGAGGGCAGACAGAGGCAGCTCCCTTGAGACCTGCTCAGGGACTCCTGGGCAGGCAGGGACTGACTCCATGGCCTGCTGATGTGTGTGTCCCAGGAGAGGCCCCAATCCCTGCCCCTGCCCAGGGGCTCTGACTGAATGGGGGCCTTTGTTGGGGAAGGCCTGGACGGCTAGTTGGGGTATCAGGGATGGGCACCGGGCCCAGCCCCCCCAAATGCCACAGGCCCAGCAGCCCCAACCGCAGGCACCAGGGCCAAGCCAGAAGGCAGGGGCAGGTCCCAGGTTGAGGGCCTGAAGCCTCCTTCACCTTGCCCCCTCCCCTGCCCTGGGCCAGGTGTGGTTCTGAGCCACAAGCAGAGCTGAGCCTTATTGGGTTGTTGAGCGCCCTCGCTAGGGAAGGGCTCGAGCTACAGCCACCCACAATCAGGTAGAAGGAGGTAAAAGGGAGAGTCCTGGGACACGCCAGTGGGATCGCGGGAGCGCACAAAGTGGGGGCCTGAAGAATGACCTCTACCTTGCCTATAGTTGACCAGCCTGAGAGAAGGGACAAAAAATTGAGACCCCCCCCCCGGGGTCACCGATGCCTCTCCCCCTTGTCCTTGGGAACTGAACCAGGGAGGCGGGGGTAGGCCACGGAGAAGGTGGCCCTCCATTCACAGGTGGGTCCTGCAATGGACACATCATAGGACAGAGGCCAGCATTATGATGTCACGGCCCGGCGGCAATGGCTTTGAGCTCCTGGAGCTGTGAATGAGTCACCTGGGCCCCCTCCTCCTTCCCTATGCTCATGTCCAGTGTCTGATGCTCAGGGCTGGAGAGACTGACCACGCAACCTCTCCCCTTCTCTCCCTGCTCCACCCCTATGCTGTGGCTGGCCCAGCAGATGGCCAATGAATGGCAGGCTTAGGGAGACTTTCTTCTCCTTTGGGCCATAACCGGGAACCAGACTTAGGCAAATGGTCCAGAGCTCTTTGCCAGGCCGTGTGGAAACTACCTGTTAACTAGGCCACCTTCCCAGCCTGACCATGAACTCATTCAAAGTGTCTGCCTCAGCCTCCATGCTCCTTTTTTTTTTTTTTTAAAGATTTTATTTATTTATTTGACAGAGAGAGACACAGCGAGAGAGGGAACACAAGCAGGGGGAGTGGGAGAGGGAGAAGCAGGCTTCCCGCAGAGGAGAGAGCCCGATATGGGACTCGATCCCAGGACCCTGGGACCATGACCTGAGCCGAAGGCAGTTGCTTAACAACTGAGCCACCCAGGCGCCCCTCCATGCTCCTTTGATGAGCTCTCTACACGCTCAGAGTATGTGATGTCACTGAATGCAGAAATGGGTGGAGGGCTGGTGGGTAGGATAGGCCACCAAGGTGTCCCCACCCCATGCACACTGCTTTCTGAGCCAGCCCCTAGCCCTGACCCTGGGGCTGTCTCCTGAATGCTGTGAGAAACCAGCACCTATTAGAAGACCGCAGACATTGGCTTCAGTGAGCCTCAAGTCCAGATTCAGTCCTGCTGTGTGTCCCTGAGCTGGTCACAGTCCCCCTCTGAGCCTCTGTTTCCTTTGCCACGAACTGGGAACGTGACCTGGCTTCCGGGGGCTGTTGGGAAAGTCGGGAGAGAAAGTGCTGACCAGTTTTCCCGCCTGGCCCAAGTGGCCCTCGTCCTCCCGCTGGGGTGGTGAGGGGCAATGCTGGTGGCCGTGGACGCCAGCCAGGGGGCTGGCCGGAGCGTTAGCAGCGACAAGGACAGGGACCTGCAGGTGCTGTTACAGGAACTCTGCGAGCTCCAGGCGAAGTACGAGAGGTCCCAGGCCCAGCTGTGGCCCTGCCCCAGGCCCAGTGGCGTCCTCACTGGACTAGGTGGCTGGGACTGAGCAAACATCCCTGAGGGCCAGGCAGGGAAGGGACAAGGAGGGGAGCAATCCCTGGAAGTAAACAGGAGGGGCAGCCGTGGGGAGGGGGTGGGGGGCGTGGCTCCTGCTCCCCGAGCTCAGACCTTGGGTCCTCCCAGGCCCTCTGTGGGCTTAGTCTCCCGTCCTGGAGGCAGGGCTGCGGGTGGCCATCCCCTGCACCTGTCAGCTCAGCCCCTCTAAAGTCAACCCACGAGGCTGTCCCCCCTCCCCCCGCCTCGGAGTGGAGACCTGGGTCCTCACCCTCCGGGCAGCCCGTCAGTTTCAGGCTGCCCATAAAAGCCTGAATCAGATGCAAAAGGATGTGTCTGTGAGCAACTTTGTGGAGAAAAGGTCCAACCCTTTCATCAGATTCTATTCAGGCTTCCCGACCCCACTAAGGTTGGACGCCATGGTGCGCAGGGTCCACATGGTATTGGTGGGGAAAGATGGTTTTTCCCTGCATTTTTCAGGACCTTATGGATGAGAAGCGGGGCCTGAGAGGCAGAGAGGCCTGCCCTGGGTCCCTGAGCAGTCAGTCCCAGAGCCCACCACAGTCCCGCTGACCGGGGCGGGTCCCACTCTGCCTCTGCCCTTGACCGCTGACCTTGACTGGGCACAGAGCAGGCGACCGACTGGAGACTCTGCTTGCTCAGGGGCTCGCCTAAGAGTCAAGAATGGCTAGGCAGCAGCATGCAGTTGCCTCCCCTCCCGGGGGTGCTGGGGTCCCCAACCCCAGACTGAGTGCTCGCTATGTGCTAGGCGCCCCACGCATGATCCCGGCCAGCCTGTGAGGGAGGGGCTCTGGTTACTGTCGCTACAGATGGGCTAGCCAAGCACAGAGGTGAAGCACCTAGCCAGGTCACCAGCTGGTTGGCGGCGGGGGGGGTGGGGGTGGCTCAGGCCAGCCTCTAAGGAAGGCTCCATAGACCCCCCACCCACCCCACACCAGAAGGACTGGACTCCCCTCTCCCTGGTGCTCCTTCCTCACGCCTGACCACGGCAGCTCTTTGAACTGTTTGTGGCTCAGTTTGCTCAGCAGGAAATGGGGTGGAGAGGCTTAAGTCAGCAGGGGTGATGGGGGGGTGCGCCCGCCCAGTGCAGGTCTGAGCCGGAGATCCACAGAGAGTGGCCTTGCAAGAGCTCACGACCTGGGGTCCTCCA
Source organism: Mirounga leonina (assembly GCF_011800145.1). Taxonomy (NCBI): domain Eukaryota; kingdom Metazoa; phylum Chordata; class Mammalia; order Carnivora; family Phocidae; genus Mirounga; species Mirounga leonina. Next base: position 10,160,739 of record NW_023270825.1, on the reverse strand, counting down.
AACCGCGTCTTGCTGTCACTGAAATGTCTCTGCAGGCAGAGGAAGCTGAAGAGAGAGGTCGAGAAGCACAAGCTTTTTGAAGACTATCTGATTAAGGTCCTTGAGATAATCCCTAAGGGTACGTATGCCGCTTCGTCTCCACGGCCACCTCTCAGCCTTGGGACTAGGGCGCGGTGTGAGCCTTGACCTCATCTGCAGAATGAGGACCCACAAAGGCCGATGCCACAGTGGAGAGACGGGGCACAGGGGCCACGCGAGCCTGCCCGGCGAGCCCGGGACCTGCCAGTGCCGCGAGTGTGGCTGGAGGCAAGTTCTCGAGGTGCTGGTGTACGATCTGTACAAGGGGGACAAGACCGGTTATGCAGATCGGATGAACTCATCCTTCATGAGCCTGTGGTGCGGTGCCCGGCATTCAGCTAACACCCAGTACGTGTTAGCTATGATTGCCATTATTTTGTGTGTCTCTGGTTTTGGTTTCTTGTTTTGCGATGATCAGCTAAACTTACACAGACACCAGAAATGGGCTTTGTGTTTGTTTTATCCTGATGAGAACTGGAGCCCGTTGTTGTCAGTGCCAGAAGCTTGTTAGGAAAGGGAAGGGGGGGTCAAACGTGAATTTTTATCATCATTAGCTCAACGTCATCAATAATAAGAATAACTTACCATTTATTAAGTTACCATTTATTAATGACTATTAACTAACTTTGTGCTAACCTCTTTAGAAAATCTTTTTTACCCCTCTCTATGAGCTTCTGAGAATTGTGTTACCCAGGCTCAGAGAGGTTAAGGAACTTGCCCAAAATGCCCAGCCAGGAAGTGGTAGGGCTGGGTCTCAGACTGGTTGGACTTCAGAGCCGCTGCACTAAATGCTGTGGAGCGATGAGAGCCCCCCAAACTGTCCTGGATGTCAGGGAAGGCTTCACGGAAGAGGTGGCCTCTCATGGGGCTCAAATGAGGTCAGCAAAGGGGAACGGTATTTCAGGCAGAGGGAACAGCACCAACGTAGGCTGGAGCCAGAGGCCTGCATGGTGAATTTGAGGATGTTGAGTTCCAGTGGGCTGGAGCACCAGGACATGGCAGGGGTTGCTGGGAGATGGTGACTGGAAGATTGAGCAGCACCAAAAAGCTTTGAGCACCAAGCCAAGGAGGGGTGAAGGCTCCGGGTCCTTGGGGACCGTCTCCTGTCTCACTGGGCCTCCTGGCTCCAGAATCTGGGTTCTCGGCTGCTAGGGGACCTTTCAAATGTTAATTGAAGAGGCCGGTGGTGGGTGAGGGGGCTGGGCACCTGCTGTCCTGGGCTGAGCCCCGCATGGGTCGGCTGGCGCCTCTCAACTGTGGGCCTGCGGCTGGAATCGCAGAGCCGTGGCAGAAGTCCCATCCACATCGTTGGCATCACCCCTGCAGGGGCAGGTGAGGGCTGGGCTCTCTGTGCCCACCCACTCCGTCATGGCTGTCTCCCTAGGCCACAATGAAGGGGAGAAAACAGAGGAGCCAGAGGTGGTCCTGGTGGAGACCATGGTGGAGCACTATGGGCAGCTCTTCACAATCAGCCAGGACATCCAGAAGCATCTGGAAGCCTTCTCCGAGATGAGCCAGGTCTTCCACCAGAGGCTGGAGTCTCTAGAGGAGAGCCACAGGGCTCTTATCCCGGTAACAGCTATCTGCAGCCTGGTCCCTTGCCCTTAGCCCATAGGACTGGGGGCAGAGGGGCCCCCCTTCCCTCTGCACCTCGGGGGGAAGGCTCAGAGCAGCGGTGGGCTGCAGAGAGGGTCTGGGTGGGCCTGTCACTCCAGAGCCTTGTTCTGTATCCCCTTCTCTCCCTGTCTGCTGGTTGACTCGGGGTTTCTCCTGAAACTTAATGCTTATGCTCAAAAGGTGTTCTTGGTGGTAGAAAAGCCACGAGTTCTAGATTCAAACAGACCGGGTTCCAATTGCACTTCACTCTCTGACTAGCTGCATGACCCTGGGCAAGGGTGACCCCTCTCTGAGCCTCAGTTTCTCTGTCAAATGGCAATGCAACCTAGCTCATAGGGTGTCATGAAACACGGAACAGTGCCAAAGTGCGTGCCCCAAGAAGTCACCTCTCTGTCCTTTTTGGTTAATCTTATAATACATAGAACTTTTGCCAGGAGGGCCGGGCATTCCAGCCAGGAGAAAGTGCCCAGGCAAAGGCATGGCAGGATGAATTTGCATGCTGCAGCTGGGGCCTGGGACCAAAGAGGGGAAGGGGACAAGGAGAGGAAGGCTGAGGATGGCTTGATTCTTGCAAAGGGTCAGGGCGTGATATTTGCAGCTAGTCTCTGCCCCCTAGTGGCCACACTGAAAACCTACATGACTTTGCACCTTTTTCCCTCTGGAGAGCCAGGCCCTCTATGATTGGGCAGGACAGAGGGAGACACAGTTTACCTGCTTTATCTTATTTAAATCTCACCCCAGCACCTGGAGCTAAGTGCTTTAATTCCTAGGCCTGAGACAAGGGGAGGTGAGTGAGGTGAGCATTCAAGTGCTCGTTGGACCCCATCTTTATTTAAAATTTTAATATTTTGTCCATCATGGATGCTTTGTATTAACTTTGATTTTTTAAAAACATTGGATTAAGATACTATTTATCTTAATTAATTTATCTTCATTTTAAGCATATGCTGAGTTTTTCCACCCCATCTTAAATTTCGCACCTTAGACCCAGCTGCACTCTTCTTCCCACTTTCCAGGGGAGGAGACTAAGAGGCAGAGAAGTGAGGACACCTGTGTATGTCCCGTGTCCAAACTCACGCCCCATGGGGCCTTGCGGTGAGGTGTGGCCCGCACAGCCCTGTGTGGAGCAGGCTGGGCCACGGGAGGCTGTCCACAAGGGCACAGACTCTTGGCTCTGGTTACGGGAGGAAGAGGGGCTCTGGGGGCCGTGAGCCAACATTCAAACCCCAGTCAGTCTGGACATGCCCTTTCGGGCCTTTCCTGGTGCCTTGAACAGCTAGAAGACCCAGAGCTTTCCCCTCCACTCACCCCCATCATGGCACAGACCCCGCCCCCCGCCCCGGGGCAGTGAGCTCCTCAGGCCCAGGCCCAGGGCAGATGCCCCAGCAGACTTCGCTGCACCCAGGTGACACAGCCTCTCCCATCGCAGAGCCTCAAGATTCGGCTGTGTCAGCTGCAAAAGCGATGTCATCACGAGCAGAAGCAGTGGGGGCAGTTGGGACACCGTGTCACCTCCCAGAAGGACATGGACAGCTATAATGTGAGTCCGATCTGTGGGATGGGGGTGGGGTGGGGGCAGGGCTGGGGGCTGCTGTCTCCTCAGTAAGCATCACGCCCCCCACACTCACACACACCCCCCACTTACCTCGCCCTGCTGACTGTCTGCTTCCAAAGGGCTTCCCGAAGATGGGGCAGAAACTACTTTACAGATGGGAAAACTGAGGCCACAGAGGGGCAAGAGACAAGCTCTGCCAAGAACCAGAGCTGGGATCCCCAGCCCCGTCCCAGGGCTTGGCATAGCTGGGTGCTTACCCAGTCCTTCTGTGATGCTTGTGGTTAACAACAGAACAGTGGCATTTAAGTGAGTTATTACGCACTATCTGCAGGAATTCATACGTCTCTGTGATCATCCCAGGCAGTGCTTAGCCCCCTAACCCAGGACAGGCACTTCTAAATGTTGGTGGACTCATTTCTGTATCTATTTCACAGATGAGAAAAATAATATTTAGAAAGAATAAGTCATGGCCAAAGCCCATGCCCAGGGGCCAGGATTTCTGGGCTTAAGCTCTCTAGCTGTTCCTTCCTGGCCTTTGGAATGGGGACTGGTTACCCTCTGGTCCCTGGGTCCTCACTAAAACCAGAGCCCGTGCCCTCCCAGCCGTAGGGGCTGCTGGGAAGACACCAGGAGCAAGGCCTGGGGCACACTCCACCTGGTCAGAGTGTGGTCAGCAAAGGCAGGGGCTTCTCAGTCCCCATGCAATCTTAATTTGGAAGACATGAGGATAGGGATCTACATGTTGCTGACCTCCAGCCAAGGGGCTTAGAGAGGGAGTGGATTGGCCACTATTTATAGAGCCCCTTCTGGATCTTTCTCTTCAAGATGGGAAGCAAGGCTGCCACCGCTGGCCACAGCCCTGAAGACCTGAAGTCTAGGACTCCGGTGCCGCCCAGAGTGAGGAGCTCCAGGTTCCTCCAAGACCCTTCCCAGGCCCTGCCCCAGGTGTGGACCACAGGTGTCTCCAGCTAGGAGGACCCTCTGGGAAGTTAGTTCAATGTCCCTCATGGCAGGGGAGGATGCTCAGGCCCTGGGGTGGGAGGGACTCAAGCAAGGCCCTCTGGGATTGCAGCACAGAGCAGGATGAGAAGGTGGCTTCTCTGGCCTGAGTGAGCTGGGGATAGGGGGCAGGGGGATGCTGGGAGAGAACCAGAACCTCTTCCTCCTCCTCCTCCTCCTCCTCTTCCTCTTGCAGAACCAGCTGCTCGACTACCTGCAAATGGCCATCAACAACATGGTCCAGCAGTGCTCCCCCTCTGCCCACAGCACGCCCAAGAGCATGGGCCTCTTCTCTAAACTTGACCTGATTCAGGTGAGGCCTCCCTGCCACCCCAGGCTGGTCTCCAGCCTCAGCCTCTCCTGAGCCTCAGCTCATGGTGCATTCACATTTAGCCCCCATGAGCCTGCCCCTCCGTGGCTACACAGACTCCTGGGGCAGTAGGTCTGGGGCCTCTATTAGTCACTCGACAAACTTGTAATGAGCTCCCATTTGGGGCAGGATCAGAAGCAGGTATAAAGAAACTCCCGCCCTACCTGGTCTTTGTGGCCCCACCCTGGTACATCACACACACACACACACACACTCACTCACACGCGCGCACAATGTACACACGCACGTGGACATTCGTGTGCTTTCTACACACCTAACAATACACGTGAAACATACACAGAAGCACCTGCAAACACACGGAGATGCACACAGTGTGACCACGCATTTACACTCACATGTGCACTCTGAGAGGACACATTTCAGTGACTAAGGGAGCCTCGTCAGTTGAAACCTCAGACTCTCGGTTGAGTCCCCTGAGCTTCCCCTTCTCACTGCCCCCCAGGACCAGCCCCCCACCCGCCATATGCTGATGCCGAGGTACAGAGAATGTGTCCCTGACTTCTGACCTGCCTCTGGCTTCTACTGACCACAGAGCACATCTTTTTTTTCTTTTCAATAATACCTTTACTAGGCTATAATTCACATGCCATAACATTTCCCCTCTTAAAGCATACACTTCGTGTTTTCAGTTCAGTCAGAACTGGGCAACCATCACTACTACCCAGAACATTTCTTCACTCCAAAAAGATACATTTTGCATCTGGTTTCTCTCACTTAGCATAATGTTTTCAAGGTTGATCCGCGTCATGGTATCAATCACTACTTCATTCCTTTTTAGGGCTGAATAATGTTCCACTGTGTGGACCAGTGGATCAGTTGATGAACATCTGGGTTGTTTCCGGGTTTTTTGGCTGTTGTGAAGAATGCTGCCATGAACATGCACATACGGGTTTTAGTGCGGACATAAATGTTCAGTTATCTTGGTTAGATACCACTGAGAGGAATTGCTGAATCATGGGGTAATTGTATATTTAACATTCTGAGGAACTGCCAAACTGTTTTTCAGAGTGGCTGCATGATTTCACAATCCCATGATCAATGTGTGAGGGTTCCAATTTCTCCACATCCTGTCCACACTTGGTATTGTCTGTCTTTCATAATTCAGCCATCCCAGGGGGTGTGAAGTCGTATCTCACTATGGTTTCGCTCTGCGTTTCCCTGGTGACTAACGACATTGAGCATCTTTCATGTGCTTATTGGCTATTCGTATCTCTTCTTTGAAGAAATGTCTATTCAAATCCTTTGTCCACTTTTAAATTGGATTATTTGGAGTTTAATTGTTGCATTCTAAGATATATTCTAGATAGAAGTCCCTTATCAGATATATGTGTTTGCAAATATTTTCTCCCCTTCTGTGGGTTGTCTTTTCATTTGATTGTGTCCTTTAAAGAACAAGAGCTTTTAGTTTTGATGAAATCCAGTTAAGCTATTTTTTTCCTTTGGTTACTTGTCTTTAGGCATCACATCACATTGCAAAAACTATAATCCCAAGTCATGAAGATTTACACCTAAGCTTTCTAATAAGAAATTTATAGTTTTGCTCTAATATTTAGGTTTATGATCCATTTTTAGTTAACTTGTGTATATAGTATGGGATAGGGGTCCGATTTCATTCTTTTGCATAAAGATATTCATCTTTTGAAAAAAACCTATCCTGTCCCCCTTGAATTGTCTCCTCTCCCTTGTCAAAAATCAATTGCCTACAAATGTGAGGGTAAATTTCTGGACCTCAATTCTATTGCATTGGTCTCGATGTCTATCCTATGCCAATACCACACTGTCTCGGTTACTGGAGCTTTGGGGTAAATTTTGAAATGGGGAGATGGGAGTCCTCCAACTCTGTTCTTTTTTTGAGGTGGTTTGACTCTTCTCACGGGGCATGTTTGCATCATGACCTGAATGAAGCTCAGTGGCCGGGTGGATTTCAGGCATGATGTGACCCGAGGCTCCCTGGATTGGCCAGGACTCGTCCTTTCCACGCTCTGCTATAAGCCATCCTCAGTCCTGGCTTCGTGCTAGGGCACAACTTGCTCTCCTTACTTGAGGCAGGCTCAGTGGCGACGTTCAAACACAGGATGCTCAGTTCCTCGGAACGCCAAAGGGGCGAGTCCCTGCCCCAGGGTTGCCGTGGCAACAGCCCACAGTCAGCAAGCCTGCCTCTCTATTGAGAAGGACTTCTCACAAGCTCTCATACAGCATCAGGGCACAGCTCCAGGGACACCATTCACGTTGTTGGCATCCCCTGGGGCACAACTCATGTTATTCATATTCACATTGTGATATGAATGATGTCGTTTTCAATAAGGGCACATTTGTCTAAATAGTCACAGCGCATTAATTTCATCTTCCTCCCGAGAAAAAGGAAGAAATTACACGGTGATGTCAAGGGGTGCCAGGGGTCTCCTGCAACAATCACTCAACCAAGACTTATTGAGTCACCCACATGTGCTCAGCATTGTGCTAGGTAAAGAGCTGGAGGTAGAAGGTCCTTGGGAAATGAATGCCTCTTAGAGAGGGAGGCTGGGGGCAGTCAGGGTGGGCTTCCTGGAGGAAGCAGCGAAAAGAGGCAAGCAATCACATTCAGGAAACCACACCAGGACTTGGACTCTGTCATCCAGCTTTGCCACGCCTGGGCTGTGCAGTTCCAGGTAAGTCGCTTAACCTCTCTGAGCTGCAGTTTGCACATTGGCCAAGTGTCATTGATACCACCTCCTTTGCAGGGCACTTGTGAGAGTTAATGGAAGTGTAGGTAACCTCCGATGGTGCTTTGGTCCTTGGGATGGGATGTCAAAGCACCGGGCAGGTGAGAGAGATTTCTTTTTCCTCCCAGGAATTTATGTTGGACAAAATGGAGACAGTGAGATATATCTCACTGCTCATGGAACCTAGAGTATGCTGGTCAGGGGATAGTCTCAAGAACCCCAGAAGATACCCCAGATACTTCAGGAAACGCCCAAGGGATCAAGATTTGGTCCCCAGAACTCCCCTTCCAGGCACCCAGACTTCAGAGTGCCCCAGCTTGAACTGAGCCAGCCAGCGGCCATGCAGACCCTGCCAGCATCATGACCATCTTCCTACCTGTCCAGCCTCCTTTTCTCACCACAGTGCCCCCGAAGTGGGCAGGAGCTAGCCTGGAGGTGGGGGCGCTGTTCTCTGTCCTGGGGGATCAGCAGGCGTGGAGGCTGGGACTGGGGAAGAGAGAGTGGGGTTCCTCGGTTGCAAGCAGCAGTCAGGTGGGAGGTCCCAGGTTGGAGGCCGCAGACTCACAGCCAGGGGCGGGTTTGTCTAAGAAGAGCTCTGGATAGATGCCTAGCTTTTAGGAACATCCGAACCACGGGAACTCTCATACAGAGCCACCCAGAGCTATAGGATGCATGGGAGCTCGCCTCACCCACAGCCGACTGGGGAGCACGGCAGACTGGGGAGCACGGCAGACTGGGGGTACTGAACTTGTCTATTGGGGGCATCTCATCACTGGTTCTCAGAAGCTGAATACCGAGTCAGTGCCTGCTGCCTTCCCAAGGGTCCCAGAGCTGCCTGGAATGAATACTGCTCTCAGGGAGACCTCGGCCAGGCAAAGCCCCTCTCCAGGCCGGTTTTCCATCTGCAAGATTGGGCAAGAGGGTGTCTAAGGGAGTCCCCTCCGAGTCTGACCTTCTTAGGCCAGGGTCGGGAGAGCTTGGTTAACCTGGAAGACACTGGTTTGGTTTTATTGTGTTGCGGTGTAAAATCCTCCTAGCAACCCTTCAGCCCTGGAAAGAATTCACCTCTGGAGGTCTGCAATGGTTTATCGTTTGGGTAACATTTGCCAGCTAAGAACAATTGACAAGCTGCAAACAGCGGTCAGCACATTAACTCTCAAAGAAGAGTTTCAGAAAAGATGCCGCTATGCAGTCAACAAACACGAGGGTCGCTGTTTTCCAGGCGCTGTTGGGAGAGGGGACAGGAGGCTCTGAGGGAGGGAAGGCAGGAGCATGAGAAGGATTTGGCTGCTGAATCAATGAAGGAAGCTACATAGAATCAGGCTGAGTGCGGTCAGGTCTCTACAAGTAGCTTAAACAAAGGGGAACCGAGGAGGGAACAGACCATGGTTTCAAGATCTGATCTCACAGGACTTTGGAGAAAAGAGGACGTCTCAGGTGGGGCTTGAGTCGGATTTGAGAAGGCCAGGGTCGTGGGAGGGCTCAGAAAGGGAACAGAACACGAGGCGAGGGGCTTCCAGTTTGGCTGGTGCACGAAGAACCTGATGGGCGGTTGAGAAGGTGGACTGCAGGACCGTTGTGGGGTCCATGGGCCAGGCTAAGAGATTTATCCTTGGACCCGGAGGCCACACATAGGGGTGTCTTAGTCCACTTGAGTTGCTATCACAGAAGCCCAGACTGGGGGCTTAAACAACAGACATTTATTTCTCACACTTACGGAAACTGGAAGGGTCTGGTGAAGGTCCATTTCCTGTTCATAGACGACCATCTTCTTGTGCCTTTGAGTGGTGAACGAGACAGCTCTGTGGGGTCTTTCCCACTCATGGGGGGCTCCACCCTCATGACCTAACCCTCCCAGAGGCCTCACCTCCTAACACACTGGGGGTTAGGATTTTACCCTGTGAATTTGGAGTGGGAGGACTCATTCAGTCCCTTGCAGGGAGACTCCCATTTTCTTAACCTTTCTTGGATCTCCCTCTCCCCATGACATCCGCTTTCCAGAGAGATCTAAAGTATCCCATCACTCTCCCTGTAATGTGGGCATGTGCTGGGCCAATGATTCTTAGATTCGAACCATCATCGGGAAGACTTGTGAAAACACAGAGTGTGGCCCCACTCCCGGAGCTTCTGATGGCACAATTCGGGGTCCTAGAGGCCTCAGAATTTGCATCTCTAACATGTTCCCAAGAGATACGGATGCTGCAGGTTCCAGGACCACACTTTGGGAACCGCTGCTTTAGAGTAATGGCAAATCCTAAATGCCTAAGCTGGCTCTGCTCCTCCTTGAGCACCAGCTCCCCCTGGCTGGACTTCAGTGTCCCATCTGCATGACGGGGCTGCAAGACGGTCCCCACGCTGTCTAACCTCCCGGGAGGGACTGGACATACACCCCTTTATATGCCCAGGGCCTGGTTCTCTGGTTTCCTGGCTTTGCCTGTAAGGGCCTGGGGGTGAGGGGGGAGACTGTGGTCCTCCTGTCCCCTGCCATCTGCACGCTGTGCACCGGTCATGCGTTTGTATGTTCTGTCACACTCCTCAGGGAGGAGGACCCATCGGAACAGATGCCTGGGGTAGCAGTGGCCTGGCCATCAATCTGCATTTGCAATGGGCAGCCTAGTCTTTTAGGAGCTCCCAGCCTCCCCCACAAGGGGCTTGGGCCACAAAATAAGACAGACGGGGCGCTGGGCTTGGGCATGCTGCTGCAGGCATGTCCCAGAATGCCGGGGTTTATCCTTTGGCTTTTCTGTCAAATAGAAAGCTGTCTCAGCCCCGACCCTGTACGTTTAAAGTTCTTTTTCTTGGGTTTCGTGTTAGCTGCAAAGAGGCGTTCGGTGCATTTGGAAAAAAAAGCAGGGATTCGAGTACCTTATGAAATGTCACTTCATCTGACTGCCTGTTCAGACCCTGAGACCCCAAGATCTCAGGTGGTCCAGGGCTTGGACACTTGTGAGACTGTGAGCTCATTACTGGCCAACAGATTCCAGCTTTAAGTAACTCCACGTGTGAGAAAATTCTTCCTACAGACTGTTCTGGGAAAGTTGGGTTATTGGCAAGTGGCTGGTGCTGAAGAAACTGTCTATTCGGCAGGAAAATAAAATTATGTCCTCTTTTTAGACCATACACGGTAGAACATTCTAGTTCCTTTGAGTGGTTGCTTTCCAACTTCCGTGTCCATTAAAACCACTGTGACACTTGCTAACTAAGGCGATACCGAGAGCCTGTTCTCAGAGATGCTGGTTCTGAGGTGGGGCCCAGGAATCTGCATTCTTAGCAAGCTCCGGAGCAGTTCCAATGAGATGGCTTTCCCAGTATACGGTAATACTGGGTGTATAAATGCCAAAAAAGAAGAAAATCTGGTCTGTGTTGACCCGCTCTTCAGTCAGAAAGCACTTGGGAGGCATGACAGCCCCAGAAGTGATACCTGAAAATAATCTGGCTACATAAAAATTAAAACTGCATTTACCTCAGAACACATCAGCGTATCTGAAGACAATAAACTGCGGGGAAATGGTGCTAAGTTTGGAAAAGGATCAATGGTTTTGGTATGTAAAGAGCTCTCACAAAGTGAAAAAAGGCAATTGTTCATATTCAGAAAATCACAAAATAAATAAAAATGGCCTATAAAGATGAAACATATTTCACTCACTAAAAATAAGATTAAACCACATAATTTCTGCCCGTAAGAAAATTTAAGCTAATATGCTAATGCTTGTAAAATAGGCTGTCTAAACCGTGATACTGTTTGCATAAACTCTCCAGAAAGCAATTTGACTAGAGGTCTCAAGGGGCTTAAAAAAATGTTTGTGTCCTTTGGCTCGACAATTCCAAGCCAAAAAATTTAAGCTAAAAAAGCCAGAGCTGTTTAGTTCAAAAATGACAGAGAGCCCAACTCAACTTCGCTTAATCCGAAAAAGGGAATGCACTGGCTTATAAAACTAAAGGCCAGGGACTCTAGCTTCAGGCACAGCTTGATCAGGAGCTCAATGTCAACAGAATCCTGTCTCTGTCTCTGGGCTCGATGCTCTTCTACCTTTTGGCTTCCTTCTCGGGTTCCAGGTAAAAAACCTCGGCTCTGCATCCAAAGTTGAGTTCAGAGGAAGAAAGAGAGAAAGTCCCTTCGCATTAAGTCCCAGGGCAAGTCCCAGGGTTCACTCTGATTGGCTCGCCTTGGGTCAGGTGCCTCTCTTTAAACAAATCCCTGATTGGCCAGACTTGGGCGATGCATCCAATCCTCAACTAATCTCTGTAACTAGGGGGAATCCATCCTCTGATTGGCCAGGCCTGGGTCAAATTTTTGAGTTTAAGTGAGGTGGAATATCTTTTATGGCTAGAGTCCTTCCTCTGGAGCCGGTGCCGAATTCGGCATAAACTACATGGGCTGAAAGAAGGGGACATGTGGTTTCTCCGAAGGGACACCAGGCTACTGTGATCACCGGGGGGGCGGGGGGGGGCCGCACCTGACACTGGGTGTGCAAAACCCAGAAATGCCCATTAAAGATGCCAGCAGAGCGTTTAGACAAAGATGTCCACCACATTGTTATTTATAGTAACCAAACTGGAAACAACCTAAGTATCTTAGAGGAAGAGCTCAATAAATAGTGCCCAAACATAATGATTTTATAATTCTGCAGCCATTAAGTTACAAGTTTTCAAAAATAGTATGAGGAAAAATATAGGATGTAAAGTTATGTGAAAAAAAGCAGGGATTGAAGAAATAGAATCTAAGCCCATTTGGTAAAAAAAAGAATTCTATAGTGATTTAAAAAATAGAATCTAAGCCAAATTTGGTTAAAATTCTATATATAAACAGTGGAAGGATATGTACTAACTAGTGCTTCTAAGTGGGAGGATCTTGATCCTCGGGAGGATGGGGGTGTTAATATCCATCTAGTGCAACAGATCGAATCAGGGACCCGAAGGGTCCATTCCCCCGTGGTGGTGTCTACTTCCACGGCTTGCCACAGGCTCATGCTGGGCAGAGTACTCATCTCCAGCTCTTGATCCGGGGTTGGCCATGTGACTTGTTTTGGCCAATAGGATATTAGTGGATTATGACATAATCAGAGACTTAAAACATGATTCGCCACACCCCATGGGACTTATCACCGGGAACTCTGCCATGGAGAGAATATGCCTCTGGGAACCCCTTGATTCCAGAGGGTTGAGAGCCACATGGAACAGATATGGATCCAACACGCAGTTTGGCTCCACACAAATCATTCAATCCTCAACCAACCCTGAGCGAGAAATAAATGCTTATCATTGCAAACGTCATTCGTTACCCAATATTATAGCAATAGCTTCTGGGTACACCTGCACACTCTTTCAAATTCCACGGTCTCTCCAACCCAAGGATCACCAGTGTGTGGGGAGCCAGGCCACCTGATGGGCATGAATTGTGTACCTAAGGAGTGCTGGGATGCTCAGAAGTGGCTGAGCTCTCTTCTGCCATGATAACCATGGTTAGCTTGGGATCGCAGGACTCTAATCGTTCCGTTTTCTTCTTTATGCTTTTGTATATTTTCTGGAGTTTCTGCAATGAGCATGATTAACTTTTAAAAAAATATATTTATTTATTTGACAGAGAGAGAGAGAGATCATGAGCAGAGAGAGGGAGAGGGAGAAGCAGGCTCCCCGCGGAGCAGGGAGCCCGATGTGGGGCTCCATCCCAGGACCCTGGGATCATGATCTGAGCCAAAGGCAGACGCATAACCGACTGAGCCACCCAGGCGCCCCCCCATGGTTCACTTTTATAACCAGAAAAAGAAAGCTTTACTGAAAAATTGGGACAATTAATTGGAAACTAACTCTTCCTGGCATCTCACTGATCCTCCCTTTGGTGTCCCTAAGAAAAAGCCTAGCTGTCCATTCATTCACCTGCAGGACCATCTTCAAGACTGAAGACACGGTTCTTGGCTCCCTGAATATTGTCTTTCCTCCAAGTCCAGGGACTCTGGCTCGACTCTGAATTAGTCCCCATTGGTCTCTAGCCATAAAACGTGGTGTCTTACGCTGAGTTCCGTTCCCCAGGTAAGGAAGTTGGCCAGACGGGGATGACCGGAAACATCTGGAAGGAGCTATCTTGCCATGGGCCGCACTGCAAAGGCAAAGGGGCTTCTAGCCTTCACTCCCAGCCCCCCACCCCAGGAGCGATGCCCTGCCCAGCCCTGCTCTTGGCCTAGGAACAGCTGGGCTACTTCGAGGCTCGTGCTTCTGGCCCCAGCATGTGCCCCATTGCTGTTAGGAGGCGTCTCCATGTCCGTTAGCACCGAAGCCCCCTTGTTCCTGGCCACCAGCTGCTTGGGTTCTCTGCACGGTGCAGTGCTGTGTGAGGTGCTGCATTCAGAGTCCAGACAGGTGGGAGCCCTGGGTCCCCTGCTGTTCTCCAGCACCGTGGAAGGGGACATATGAGGACCGGAGCTGCAGCTAGTAGCTGGGACTAGCTGGGCTTGGTGCAGAGCAGGTGTTCCGTGTTGGACAGGAGGGTGTGCGGGAGTGAATCAGGAGAGTCAGGCTCCTGTGGTCTCCCTGAGGTCAGCGCCTGTAGATGTGGAACTGGAACTCTGCTTACAGGCCCCTGTATCTCCCCGGGTCATCCCTACAAGCCAGGGGCTGGAAAGCCTCAGTTTCCTGGCTCCATATTACAGATGATGTGGCTGGCTCAGGGTCACGCGGCCGCTTAGTGCTTGAGCGGGGCATGAGCCCCAGTCTATTGGCTCCAAATGGAACAACTGTCCTTGGAACTGGAAACGGTTTGGTAACAAAAATAACATGAAGAATAGGAGCTAACATGCGCTGGATGCTTGCCGTGGGCAGGCACCTCGCTAAGCTCTGCTCAGCTCACGCGGTCTGCCTACCAACCCTGAGAGCGACAGTCCCCATTTTCCAGATGAGGAGACAGGCTCAGAGAGGTGAAAGGCTCGCCTAAGGTTGCACAGCCCAGGGGACAAGGCCCGTGACTGTCTCCCTTCAGAGCTGGTGCTCCAGGCTGAAGGGTGCATAAGCGGGAATCAGGAACCAGAGCAGGAGTCCATGGCTTGAGTTCAAGTCTCTAACAGTTCCAGGTGGAATGGAGAGAGCGTGTGCGGACCCCTGCCACCCCAAGTGTGGTCCGAGGACCTGCATCAGGCATCCGCTGGGACTTGTGAGAAAGGCAGAATCTGTATTTTAGCAAGATCCTGGGGGATCCCCATGCACAGTGATGGTCTCATTTGCTCTGAGGGGAGCCTGGCATCGCCCTCAGGTGGCGATGTGACTCCGAGGTGGCTCTAGGTCTCAGCATCCAGGGGTTGTGACCTGGGAGGAGCCGTGCCTCTGGCCCGAGCAGCCCCATGCTCAAGCTGTGGGGCCCCAGGGGTGATGAGCTGCAGTCTGATGTGTGCTCTGAGGGAAGTCCCTTCTGCCCTGACTGTCCTTACCCCGCCCCTGCCACTTCCAGCCTCACCTCCTCCAAGAAGCCTCCCCAGCTGTTCCTGCCCCAGGCAGAGAGCAGAGCCCACCTCTGGGCTCCCAGATGCTCGTACACGGTTCTTGGGCACCAGTCTCCTTGTAGGTGTCACTTAGTCTTTTACACTTTAGTAGTTTCAGGTCTACCAGGCAGGGCTTGATCTTAACCACCTACCCCAGCACCAGTATGGAGCCTGGCACAGCACAAGCCCTCAGCAAACGTGCTGGATGAATGCCTCCTTCTAGACTCAGGGTAACGATAAATGAATGCATGTCTTAGGCAAAGGAGTAAATCTCTAAGTGAAACTTTTAGGGAACAGGTAGGAGACAAAAGTGAGGGGTTCACAGTGGGCAGAGGAATCTTGGCTACGACTTGGCCCTCGGGGTCATCCATGACTTCTGCTCAGGGCCCACCACCTCCCAGGGGGAGCCCTAGTAAACCAGGCAAGGGCTTAGGAGTTCTCCAGGGGAACTCTTCGGGGAAGAGCTCCCTCTCCCCACTCTCCACAGCATCACAAGTCACAGGGATGCTGCGGCCAGTCACCCTGGGATGTTACCAAGGAATGAGGGGGAAGGGGACCTTGGGGCAGCCAGCACCCCACCCAGGCCAGGGATGGCGCCCATCTCTAGGGAGCCAGCAGAGCCTTGCTCTTGTTTGAGCTTCCCCGGCCTTATGGCTCTTAACACATGGAATTGGGATGGATGGGATGGAAGGGAATAGAAAAATGGGATGGGCCCCGTGTGTGTGTGTATGTGTGTGTGTATTTAAATTTAATATTTACATTTCTGTCCATTAATGTATTCACAAATGGCTGGAGAGATTATCTAGAGGATGGGTTTGGGAAGATCTGACTAAAAATAAGATCTCACACTCTCTAGAAAATTGGCTGATGGAGGTCAGGGGCTCTCAAATCCTCTTTTTTCACCTTCACATAGAATAGCACATCATTTAAAAAGGTTTCACAGGGGTGCCTGGGTGGCTCAATCGTTAAGCATTTGCCTTCGGCTCAGGTCATGGTCCCAGGGTCCTGGGATCAAGCCCCGCATCCGGCTCCCTGCTCCGCGGGAAGCCTGCTTCTCCCTCTCCCACTCGCCCTGCTTGTGTTCCTGCTCTCTCTGTGTCTCTCTCTCTCTGTCAAATAAATAAATAAAATCTTAAAAAGAAAAAAGGTTTCACAAAGTTGATCTAAGACCTTGCTACGATTTGAATCTTACTATCAAGTCCTGCGCAGGATATGGTAGGGGGAGGGGAGTGCCCATATTCCTGTCATGGTTGGGTTTCGCCTTTTTCCTGTGATCTCATATAAGCAATTATTCTGGGCAAAACGCTGCCACCTAGAAGATGAACAAATTTTAATTCTCCTTCAGCAAGTGGTGAGAAGGCGAGAATCATGAGTCGGAAAGCCAGTCTGAGAGGAACATGTGCTCAAAGTCCTTCTGGGTGGGACAGGGTTTTTCTAAGACAACTGAAATGGATACTTCAACTCAGAGAGGCGCAGTGATTCGCTCCAGGTCACACAGGTGACAGAACCCAAGTCTGGCTGACCTCAGAGCTAGGGCACTTTTCCTGATTAATGTTTCTAGAACTTTCCCCCCCAAATGCCTCTGACAGCAGAGGAGAGTGAACCCAGACTTTTCGGGAGCCTGGTGCTCAGGCCTGAGGGGAACTGAATATCTTTGCACATTTGTGTTTCATCAGAAAATTTTTTTTTTTTAAAGATTTTATTTATTTATTTGTGAGAGAGAGAATGAGAGACAGAGAGCATGAGAGGGAAGAGGGTCAGAGAGAGAAGCAGACCCCCTGCCGAGCAGGGAGCCCGATGCGGGACTCGATCCCGGGACTCCAGGATCATGACCTGAGCTGAAGGCAGTCGCTTAACCGACTGAGCCACCCAGGCGCCCTCATCAGAAAATTTTATACAAGCTAATTCGCATTATGTTTCATAATATGTTATTCTTATACCAAAAAAAAAAAAAATAAATCATGTTTTCTCCCTGCAAAATATCTTTGAGGACAACAGATGATCCAGGAAAGCTGCTCTGTGTTTCTGCTGCACTTCGAGTTCTGCCTGGCGGAGCTTGGGGGGCTGGGGGGGAGGGTGAGGAGCCAGCCCTTAACCCACACAACCTCCCTTATCTGTAAACACACGCTCTCCAGGGGCCTAGACAGTTTCCAGGGACCACAGAGCCCTGAACTTTTCCATTTTTCATGTCCTGGGAGATGCGATTCACGGGATTCGCTCAGGCGCTGAGCTCTGCTAGGTCTAACTGAGGCTGTGCTATCCTAAGCGGGCTCTCCCACCCCTCCCCTGGGCGGGCAGACCTCGGCGTCACCCCAGACCCTCTCTCCTGCCCCTCTACACCCGGTCCCCCGCTGCCAGGTCCTGTCTACATGGCCTTGTCCTGGCACTGCACACTCCCCTGCTCCGCGTGCTCCATCCCTGTCCCTGCACGCCCATCCCTGGCCCGGATGACCACAGCAGCACCTACGATGTGCCCCCTACTCAGTGTCCTGTGCCCTCTGGGACCTTACCCGAGGCAGGCACACAGCAGTAGTCATGCCCTGTGAGCACTAAGTGCTGAGAAAGAGACTAATGCTAGGGGCAGGGAAGAGAAGGACAAATGCCACCTCCTCCAACCCATCTTTAGACTTCAGCTCAAAACTCACTTCCTCCGAGAAGCCTTCCCTCTTCCTCCAGACAAGGCCAGGGCCCGCGGTTACCTGCTCCCATCACACCCTGTCCTCTTTCTTTCCAGCACTTGCCAGAATTTACAGTTAGACATTCTCTTGTGTGACTAAAGCAGTACTGAGGAGGATGGGGTGGAACCCCCACTGTGCCTCCAGGGGCAGCCTGAGGAAGTGACCGGGGGGGTCACCCACACAGTTACCCAGAGATACAAGTATCATTAACTGCATTTCACAGAGGAGCAGACTGTGGCTTAGAGCAAGCCCGGCTATCTTAGTCATCTGAGGCTGCGTAACAAATCACCCCAAAACTTCGCTGGAAATCATGGACCCTTATTACCTCCTTATTGTTCCTGGGGTCGGGCATCTGGACAGGGCTGGGCAGGCATCTGGCTCTGGGTCTGTCCATGAGGCTTCAGTGCAGCTGTCGGCCAGGCCTGTGGTTTCGTCTGAAGGCTCCCCCCAGAGGAGAGTCAGCTTCCAAGCTCACGCACTTGGCCGTTGGCCTGGGGCTGTGGGTCCTGTTTAACCTGAGCAGTGAGCAGAGACGTGGGGTAACCTAGCCTTATAAAATTATTTGTCTTCCAGATTGCCTTGTCTCACCCTTGGAAAGCCTGAGCAGCCTGTCATGGGCCAGGCATCCTGGAGCCCTCTCCGAGGGTTCGAGGCAGACCACAGTCCTTTCTTTTTTCCCCGCAGTAAAGTTAACTCACACTGTGTGTCCCCTCGCCCTGAGCTGGTGGATAATTAAATCTCAAACGTTTCGGGGGGCTCCTTCCCCATCCTCCGCCAACCCTTTTGGGGTTGTGTGGTCCTGGGCAACGGGTTTAGAGATGTCCCCATGAGAATGGAGGCTGAGTGAGGGCAGCGGGTTTCGTCCGTTTTGTGTGCAGATGTGCGTAGTCTGAGCCGCTCACGCATCTGCCTGTCAGACGAGCAGTCAGTCTTTGCTGAGTGTTGAATGGATGGCCTTTGGTCCTGTTGCTGCACCCCCTGACCTAATAGATACAGTGCCTTGAAGGGAGGGACAGAAGCGATCTTCGCCAGCCAGGTCCAGATCCCGTGTTCCCTCGGGCGGTACCAGCAGGGGATGCGAGAGTGAGGCACGCCCCTGTTCTGGGACGCCTGCTTCTGCCCTTTCCCCCATTCCAGCATGTTCTCCCTGTTCAGCCAGACCTGCCTCCCCATTCTCAAATTTCCCAACTTCCATTGTTTTTCCTGGAAATATCTTTTCTGAAAAATAAAAGGCTCTTCCTCCACCCTGCCCCCCAGGGGTTGCGGGGTGGGGGTGGGGTGGGAACCAGCAGAGGAGAGTGAACCCAGACCCAGGGGGCCAGCGTGGGAGAGGGGGGGCACCTCCAGCCCTGAATCTTCCTGATCTCCCCCAGCAGGGAAACAACACACAGGTTTGTATCTCAACCAGCTTTCCAGCTCAAAGTTGCAGGCTCTGCATGAGGGGGGCGGGTGGTGCAGCCGGGAGGATGGCATCCACATCTGCAGAGAGGTGAAGCAGTTTATGGCCCAGGGTCCTGGTCCTCCTGCAGAGTGTTCTCACCTTGCTCCCTTCAGGCTTAGTCACACAAGGATAAACAAGACTCAGGCAAAGCCCACATATATTGGGCACTTACTGGATACCAAGCACAGGGTCAAGTGCTTTTCAGGGCCATCTCATTTAGTCTTCGCAACTGACCTTCGAGATAGATACAAACAGCCCCACTTTATAGACAGGGAAACTGAGGTGCAGGGAGGTGTGGCTCGCCCAAGAGCTATCACACGGGAATCACAGCACGAATATTCTTGATGTCACTGTCCACACCTGTAATTATCATGTCCTACTGCCCCCGCCACGTCACAGCCACGAGGGAGCCACACCATCGAAGGACAGGGACAGTGTGGAGGAAATTCAGAGGAGTTCACGCCCAGCCCAGCAGTCTGGAAGAGCTTCACACGGAGCCTGGGAAACAGCATCCGGGAGGAGCAATGGCTGAGAGGTGGGGAAACCCCAGGGAAGGTTCTGGGGCACTTGAACCTTCCTCAACTTGTGTTGAGGAAGCGGGGAAGTAAGGGAGCAAGGGGATGAGAAAGGTGTGCTGGGGCCACACCGTATGTAACGACGTGGGGCCAGCCTGGGAGCACTCTCGGGGCCTGGCCAGCCTGTGAAAGGTCAAACTGTGAGTCATGTGGGCCACACAGCCTAACCCCAAACGTCGGGGGCGTCCAGCACCCATGTGCCCAGCTCCTTTGCTGGAGGCCGAGACCCTATTCTCCAAACCTGTGGCCTGGTAGCAGCCATCTCCTGAGCCCTCCGCCAGGACAGCCCAGCCAGCCACCAGGTCAAAGCAGTGCAGGAAGAGGAGAGCCCATTCTGGACAGATTATGTTTATTTTTATTTTATTTTATTTTATTTTATTTTAAAGATTTTATTTATTTATTTGAGACAGAGAGAATGAGAGAGAGAGAGCACGTGAGAGAGGGGAGGGTCAGAGGGAGAAGCAGGCTCCCTGCTCGGGACTCGATCCAGGGATTCCAGGATCATGACCTGAGCCGAAGGCAGTCGCTTAACCAACTGAGCCACCCAGGCGCCCCAGATTATGTTTATTTACACCCAGCCATGGGGCAGGCCCTAACAGGACTGTTCACATTTTCAACTCAGACCCAGCCTGAAAACCAGCTGGACTCTTTTTCTCTTCCAAGCAGCCCCGAGAGAGCTCAGGAAGAGGTCCGATTTGTTAGGACCAAAGAGTTGACAGTTCTCCCCGCTCATTCCAACTGCAGTTAAGGAAAGTGTCCATTACACATATACTGAGATTCTGGGTAAGATTTTTTTGTTTCAAAGGCTCACTTACTAAACATATTTTTTAAGTATCTTTTTTTTTTTTTAATTGCTCAGATTGTCCAACTCTCTCCATAAGTGAGAAATCAGAGGCGCAGAGAGGGCCTGGAAGTCACCTGAGGCCACACAGCAGCGAGTGGCCGAGTCTAGAGCCCCTCCGGGGCCCAGCATTCCTTGTGAACTCCAGCCCAGTCCTCCTTTCAAACGCGGATGCCAGCTTGGTTTGGAGCTGCATGGCCTGGGGAGAGGGGTAGAAAGTGGGCCAAGGGCTCAGGGCTTACTATGGCTCAGCACAAGGGCTCCTAGAAGCCTCAGCTCACTCAGAGTCCTCCTCCTTGAGGCCCTAAATGCCTCAGATGTGAGCTTGATCAGGGCTAAGCCTGAGACAGGGACCTAGACCCTGCCCCACAGGCCCTTCCCTCCCTTCCTCAGCAAAGACTCCTCACCTGCACCCCATGGCCGCACACTTGGCTCAAGCATTCCTCCACTAGTGAAGCCTAGTGCAGCTTGGAGAGAGCACTGGATGAGGAGTCAAAAGTCTGGGAATCGAGCCTGGCTGGACCACTCTGTAGCTGAGCAGCACTGGGCTGCATCTCTTACCCCTCTCACTCCCTTGGTTATCAAAAACAAAGAGCAGAACTCTCCAAAAGCAAACAGGGGTGTGGCAGTATGTCCCCACGATCACATGCACGGTTCCTCAGCAGAATGGATGCAAAACCAGCTCCAGAGTCAGGCTGCCTGGGATTGAATCCCACTGCGTGCTGGGCGAATTTGGGCAAGTACCTTAATGTCCCTGTGCCTCAGTTTCCCCATCTGTAAAACAGGGATAATAGGGATGATAATAATAGGACCTATCCCCATAAATTAGTTGTGAGCGCATTAAGTAGGATAATACAGGTTGAGAGTTGAGGACAGTGCTCAGTACACTGAATGCTCAATAAAAATTAGTCTTTGTTGTTCTTGCTCCTTGAGCCACGATTAAATCCCAAATTCCCCACCTAGTAAATGATATGCACTTGGAAGACACAGATGTTTGTCTGTCCAAGAGTCAAGCCTGGTGCCTGGGGCAGGACAGTGAGCGTGGGAATGGGCAATTGCTTAATACACGTACCTGGAAGTATTAGCACCTGTAAAATGGGCACATGCGATGCCCTGGAGCCCCCTTCCCCAGAAACCCTCCCTCCCCCACCCAAAGCATCTCCTCCAGGGGTGGAGGGCTGGTGAACGAATCTTTGAATGATACATATTCCTGTGTTTGATGTTCAGTAATAATGAGCTTGTATGCAGGCTGAGTCACCAAACCTGATTCACGTCTGTGCCAAACATATATAGCCATACAATTCCAGAGGCACAGCATCACCGATCCTGGAAATTCATTCATTCAACAACCATTAATTGGGTGCCTGGTAACCTACTGATTCATGAGTTGGAAGTGGGTAAAACATTATTTGGAAGCTACACAAGGGCAGGCAGGTAACTTAATGTTATTGGGCACGTGTTCCCTAAGCACCTGTCCTCTGATCTTGAACAAACTATACTTACGTGGCCTTGTTTAGGAATTAATGAGAGCCAACTAATCTTTCAGAAGACCTCAATTTGCAGTTTTGGTCAAAAGCCCATCAGCCTTTACAAATGAAGACCTGTCTTTCTGGGTTGGGCTAACTCCTTTGCTAGTTAAAAGCTTTCTGTGTCTTTAAAAGGGGGCGGCACCCTGTCAAATGAACCCTAAAGCATAGGCTGAAGGCGCGTGAAGTCCCACCCACTTTCTGTGACGTCCTGTGGCCCGGTTCCTGATTGCCCGCCTCAGACGTCAATCGCGGGGCGTGTGTCTTGCTGGGACACAGTGGAGGTCTAGCCTGTGGTTTGCGGAGCGGTCGGGTGTATTCTCCGCTCGCCCCCACGCCTTCGAGGCCCCCGCCGCCCGACCCAACGGCGGACCCAGCCAGTGGCTTCCGCGGCGCCCTCCCGCACCGGATCGCTCCTCGCTGGGGCGAGACCTGGCCCGACGGCTCCGGTCACTATGGTCAGTGGTCGTGGGGGGAAGCGGGGGAGGAGGAGCTGGAAGGGGGGCGCGGTAGGCGGGCTCGCCGCCGGGGCGCATGTGCGCTCGCGGGACGGGGGACGAGCGTCCGGCTCAGTCCCCAGCGCGGGTCCCGCGGCGTTCGGACCCCTGGGAATAGCGAGTCGGGACGGATGCCGGGGGCCCCGTCCTTCCTGGGAAGGCCCTGCAAGGCCCCGCCGTCCCCCGTGGACGCCCAGCGAAGGGGACCCAGCCCGGCCCCTAGGACCCCGGCCCCTGGCGCTCTCGTCCCCGGTGTCCCCGAGGGTGCCGCCGCGACGGCGCGAGGTAGGCGCCCTCGACGGGAACGGGTACCGGGAGGCTCCAGGGCTAAGGGTCGCCCTCTTTGTTAAGTAGCCCCCCGCCCCCCCAGTGGGCAGCTCACGGCGCCACCCACGCAGGGGCTCGGGCATCGGAGACCTTCCCCTCCAAGCCCCACAAGTGACCTAGGAGGTGTCGCGGGACATCCTCTCCATCCCGCAGATGAACAGACGGCATGTGCATTAGGACACACATGCAGAGGCTGCCTCAAGTTGTGAGGCACGTGAATTAGGGGTCCAGGCAAAGCGAAGACTAGAGGAACCCCTGATTCAGAGCAGAAATGGCCCCAGAGACACTCTGAGCCAGGCCAAACCTGGAACTTGGATAGGTGGGGAAACTGAGGCCCAGGTAAGGAAGGGGCTGGGACTGATTGTGTTGGACCTGGGACTTGAACACAAGCCTCTGGACTCCCAGTCCGGTGCTCCTTGGGTTACATCAGTCCATTTTCCAGGTTGTTGGGGGAGGGGTCAGGCACTCTGCGAGGGACTGGGTGTGACGACTGCCTAAAACCCTTTAATCCTCAGCCCCCAGCTCCAGGGAGCCTGTAGAGTGTAAGGGCTGGTGGCCCCTATGGTGGCTTGGGGTCACACAGCTCTGAGTTCAGATGCCACTTCCACCCCTTGGAAAGCCAAGAGGCTTTGGTTGGTCTTCCCCCCACTCCCCCCCGCCCCCAGCACTATTTTGTGCATCTGCACAACAGGCACTGCGAGGACCGGGTGAGGTGATGCCCGTGGGGCACTTGGCCCAGGTAACGAGCTGTGGTTGTTCCTGTGATAACAGAGTCCTGGAAGTGGGTGGACACAGGTGTCTGGTTCTTCTTGGCCTCCTCCCTCCCATGTCTGCTCGGGGAGATGGTCACCCCTCCAGGATGCTGCTGGGCTGGGGCATGGGTCAAAGCATGGTCATGTCCTGGCACATTCTGAGTGTGGTGTGGGCAGCAGGTCATCCAAGTCAGGGGACCATCCTGGACAAAGCGGCCTGCTGCTGGGGCATCTAGAAGCATCAGCTTCCTGCTTCTACCCAGTGCCCAAGCGTTTCCCCGGCTCTGCTGCTCCTGGAAGGGGGCCCAGGCATTTCTGCATCTGTCACCCACCAGGGAGTGGCAGGGGCTGGGGTAATAATGGCTTTAGCCACCCGGAGCTGGAGCCTGGCATGCCTTCTGGCCACCACTGGGAAGCTGAGAGGAGGGCAGGGACGGTGGGGGGGCAAAGACCCGAACTTTTGGTCTTTGTGCTACACAGCGAGGACTCTGACTCCACCTTCCCCGCTGCCCTGGACTCTCAAGACCGGAAGTTAGAGGGCAGATGGGGTCAGAAGCACCAAGCCCTCACCCTGTCAGGGAAGGCTTGGGGGCCTTGGAGAGGGGTGAAGTGGTTAATCCACCGAATAGGATGTCCGCCTGGGAATCACAGGGTGGGAGAGGGCTGTGCAGTGTCTGTGTTCCTTTTTGTTTACCTGGCATTTATTGAGCACCTACTGTTAGCCACGCACCGTGCTATGTGGGCTCTGGGGTGATTGCTGTGTTTCTGCGTGGTGTGAATGGTGCTGTCTGTGCGGGGGCTGCAGGGGAGAGGAATGTCCTTGGGAAATACAGCATCTTCTTTCCTCTCCCACTTCAAAGTCACTGGGCTAGGCTGGAGGAAGGGTCCCACGTAGGAGACACAGGGCCCCTTAGGAAGGCAGGGGCCGGGATGAGGTCCAGGCCTGGGGCGGCCACTGGCTGGGGCTGTTAAGTAATAAGCGCTCACTCAAAATGCATTTAACATCTGGTGAATCAATGAGTGTGCGAGGTGGACAGTAAAACCACAGGGCCCTTCAGTGCTTTACTCTTTTATTTGTCAAACAAGCCCCCAGGAGAAAGGCACCCTAGTCATGCCCCATGATGGGCAGTGATGAGAAAGACCAGGGGCGTGACCTCTCTTAGGAGCTCACTGCCTGTTGGTCAAGACAGAGCTGGACACAAGCAATTCCTGAGCTACTGATCATGGCCCCAGAGGTCTGACTGAGGGCTTTGGGAGCAGAGCAGAAAGCTGGAACACTCTGAGGGTGCAGGAAATATCAGGGAAGCCTTCACCAGGGAGTCTTTTGAATGGGGTTTTGAAGCATATATAGGAATATTCAGGAAGGCTTTGAGGAACAGTACATTCCAGGCAGGGTGCGACAGTGTGCTTAAAGGCCTGGAAACATGGTTAAGATTGGGATATTCTGGGAAAAGTCTGTGTGGGTGCATGGGGCTCAGAGGAGGGAGGGGAGAGGAGTCAGGAAAGTAGGAAGGGTCAGGATGCGCTGAGAAGGGCTTCACATGCTGTGCTGTGGGCTTTGAGTTTTATTCTGCTGATGGGGAGGGAGGAAGAACCGTAACATACTTCGGGCAAGTACGAGGTGGTTGACTTGGATGAGCTCTCTGGCAGTGCGGTGGACACAGGGTTGGAGGTGGCCAGGCTGGGTGAGACCCGCTCATGCATTTGTTCAGCCGGCCACTCAGTGCGCATTTTAGGAGCATGACTTGCGTGCCAAGCGCTGAGGGATCTGGTCTTGACAGGTGCGCAAAATCCCTGCCCTCGTGTTGTTGACATTCTAGTGGAGGGACAGACAGATTGCAAGGAAATGAGTGAACCTATGTGGCAGCCAATGCGCTGAAGAAATAAAGCAAGTCAAGGCAGTGGGGGCAGGGGAGGGGCGACTTTACACAGGGCGCTCAGGGAGGACCTGTCTGAGGAGGTGATGCCACCTGAGTCTGAAGAAGAGGAGCATCCGAGGCAGCAGGAATAGCATGTGCAAAGGCCCTGAGGTGGAAACGGGCATGTCTTGTTGGAGGAACTCAAAGAGGGTCATTGAGGCTGGAGCTCTGGGAGCAGAAGGTAGGCAAGGCTGGATGTTGTAGGACCTGGCAGGGTTGTCATCAAAAGTCTTTTCCTACGGTGAGGGGAGCCCCGGGAGGGAACTGAGGAAAGTTCTGCCCTCCTCTGGCTCACAGGGGCAGCAGCCTTTGCTGGCTGCTGTGGAGGATTGTGGGGAAGGGGGGCAGGAGCGGAAGCAGGAGGTCAGTTGGGCGGATGTTGTTGCAGCCTCCTTGTGGTGGCGACTCTGGCCTGACCCAGGAGCAGAGCCGGTGGGGAAGAGAGGTGTGCAAGCGGGGTCCTAGGTTTGGCCTGAGCTCCGGCTGGATGGAGGGGGCTTTCGGGGAGCCGAGACCCCTGGAGGGGAGGCAGGGGTGGAGCGAGAGAGCAGTTGGGGCACAGTAGCTGGGGGATGCTGGTCAGACATCCTGCTGGCTGCTGGCTATTTGAGGCCAGAGCTTCAGGGAGAGGTCAGGGCCAGAAATGAGAACCGGAGGGCCCTTTAGGAGATGTGTGAGTCCAGGCATCAAATAAGAGAGTGGCTGGGGTCTGAGTTCACGGTCCCTGCAAGGCTAGCCAATAATTGTGACCCAAGAGGGGTGGGAGCCCAGATGCAGGGTCTTCCCTGTTTCCTTAGCTGAATAGCACAGAAGGGGCCTGTGGGGGGCAGGCTGAGTAACAGCCCCCCCGAGGATGTCCACACCTAATCCCCAGAACCTGTGAATAAGGTCCCTCACATGGCAACAAGGGCCTCACAGGTGTGGTGAAGTTAGGGGTATTGAGATGGGAGAGGGCCCTGGATCACCCGGGCGGGCCCAATGATGTAATCACAAAGGTCCTTATCACAGGGGCGGGGCAGAGGCGGGGGGGGGGGTGTTCAAGTGAGGAGTTGGGACAGTGGAAGGAGGGGGATCATGAACCCAGGAACACAGGTAGCTTCTAGAAAGTGAAAAAGGTAAGGAAATGGGTTTTCCTCTGGAGCCCCCAGAAATGCAAGGTAACAAACGAGTGTTGTTTTTAAGTTGCGGAGTTTGTGCTAACTTGTTATAAGCAGCAACAGGAAAGTGGTTCAGGGCACTAGGTCTTCCCTGGATCTTTTGCCTCCAAACATCATGATCACTCATCAATTAAAAAATTGATCATTCTGTGCATTCCCGTATTATACATCCCGTCCTAAAGTAGACAATTCAAAGAGCGTTTCCTTCCAGCTCCAGCGGCAGCCCTCTGTGGAGACCCCAGCCCCAGGCAGGCAAGACCAGGGCTGGGGCCCCCGGGAGCCTTGGGAAGTGACAGGGACCTTCTGAGAGGAGAGGGGAGGCTGGCCAGGTTCGGAGCCCTGTCCAGGTGACCCCTGGAAGCTCTAGCCTCTGCTGTGAAGGAGCTGGTAGCTTAAGGTCAGGCCACGCGGTGAGTCGTGGCTTCTGGGGCACGGGGCCTGGTTAACGAGGCTGACTCAGCCTGTGGTCAGCCGTGCCCGTGGAGCGGCCTCAGAGGGAGGTTGGGCTGGCCGCGGGCTGGCCTTGCCCGCTGGGGCCCAGGGTGGGCCTGTGAGAGGCCCACCAGCCCCTCAGAACCTGGGTTCAGGGATGTGCACAGACGCAGTAAAGGGTACATTGAGGGGGGCTCTGTAGGCAGAGGTGTGAGCCCGAGGCCTGACTGTTGAGGAGCTGGCAGGAAGTAACAAGAGGACACATGCGAGGGCCAGATGGGTTCTGTTCCTGGAGGATGAAAAGGTGCTGGAAGGCACCCAGGTCTGTTGAATACTTTTTTTTTTTTAAGTACGCTCCAAGCCCAGCATGGAGCCCAATGTGGGGCTTGAACTCACGACCCTGAGATCAAGACCTGAGCTGAGATCAAGAGTCAGATGCTTAATCAGCTGAGTCCCCCAGGTGCCCCCTGTTGAATACTTTTGATGTGCTGGGTGAGCAGGGTCCACGTCCCTACCAAAGATTGCCTCACTGTGTGACCTCAGGCAGATGGCTTGACCTCTCTGTGCCTCCATGTCCATTTGTAAAACACATACTTCAAGGCTTAAATGAGATAATCCACAGCACCTGCCATAGTGAATGGCCAGCAATGGTGGTTTCATTCATTCAGCAGGTGATCACTGAGCACCTGCTGGGTACCACCTGCTGGAATGCCCCAAGGACTTGGGGTACACCGTGAACAGAAGGGACCAAGGACCCTTATCTTTTGGAGCTTTATTGGTCTACTGTCTTGCTTCTCATGAAAGCCCAGGGAGACTGAATTCAGACCTTGAGCTGTACCTATTCCAAGAGGAGCCTACTGAGAACTCATGGGAAGGCAGGGGTCTTGCTTGGGGTCACATGTCATCTCATGAGACAGGCCTTTAGGACCGGTTGGACTGAGCTGCCAGAGCCCACTCCTTTTGGCTCTGCCCCTCCCTGTCCTGCAGCCTGTGTCAGCCCAGCCCATCATCTCCCAGGGGTACCTGGAGATCCTCGAACAAACCCAGGCACATGGGGTTCCCTCGGGCAGGGATGCAGAGCTGTGGGATCGAACTCCCCCATCACCCTGGTGGGGGACCACTCCCTTTCCCCTCTTGGAGGCATCTTCAGAAGCTTTCAGGGCTTTGAACCAAAGTGGTTGGATGCACGGACCGGGCTGTGGGTGGAGAGCTGGGTGAGCCCGGCTTTTTGTTGGTCTGAGGCTGGTGGAGCAATGCTCAGGGCTAGTGGCCAGGTTTTCGGTCTGTAGAGAGAGGCTTTGGAGGGAAGACCAGAGGAAAACGGGGAACCTGAGTCTCCCCGCATTTGGAGGGGGTATGGCCTCGGGCTGGGATCAGCTTTGCCACAGTAGGTGCTTGGATTTCTGCCCAGGCTCTGGAGGCTGCGGGAGGAAAAGGCCAGGGAGACCGAGGCCAGGCTCCCAGCAAGGACTCACACCTGCTCTGAATGCCGAGCCCACCTGCGAGTGCATGGGGCTGGGTCCCAGGATTGCTGGGGAAGAGCCAGTGATGGAAGAAGTGTCCTTTGCTCACTCTGAAATATAGGCCTCGACTTAACCTGCTAAATGCTATTTCCAAGCAGAGTTGCCAGCTACCTAATTAGCATATGTATCTGCAAAACAGTAATTAAAGGCTGAGATCCTTTCAGGTGTCCTGATTAGTCTGACGGGACATTGTCAGGCCTGGGCTTTCAACATAACATCCTGGAAAATTTCAGCCACGATTAGAATATAATAAAATAACACCAATTAGAGTCAGCCAACGTCAAACCCAGAGAGCATTGTACCAGCTATATGGGCCAGTATTTGAGGCTATGCCCAGGTTCTCGCTGGCATTTGAGACTCTAGTTTTTCCCCAGAGCTGTGACCAGGGCCATGCTGCTGGGGAGGGGAAGAGGGAGGGGGATGGGGACCTCCTGGACCTGACTTGGGCCATTCTGGAAAGCACGGTGCCCCTGGCGCCCCGATAAATGCACCTGTGACCACTAGGGGGCGCTGGAGCTAACCCGAGGCTCCATCACCTGTGGTGGAGGAAGCCCACCAGGGAACAATTTGTCAGGAGGGGTAAATCTTAAAATAGTATTGAGTGAAGCAAAATAAAAAGGTCACAATATCTGTAGAATAATCTGTATGCACATTTAAAACACATGCATACATAAAACAACTCTATAGTTTTAAGAAGACCGATAGATTCCACTTAAATGAGGTCCCTGGGATAGGCAGATTCACAGAAAGTCAGATGGTGGCTGCAGGGGCTGGGACGGGGGGAGGCGGGGATGATGAGAAAGTTCTGGGGATGGAAGGTGGTGATAGTTGCACAATCGTGTGTACTAAATGCCACGGAACTGTAAACTTAAAAGTGGTTATGGGGTATATTTTATATATACTTTCCCTCAATAAAAAGACCGGTACTTATTGAAACACATGCCACAGGGACTACCTGCTGGGGGGGGGGGGGGCGGTGCATGGGAACAGGGACAAAGGAGAAGCCAGTGTTGACAGTGGGGCTCTCGAACCCCGAGTATGATGAGCTCTGCCCTCAGTGGCCAAGAGGCGCCCCGAACTGCTATTTAATATTTTTCCTTTAAATTCAATAGCCTAAGGAAATTTGCCCCCCAGTCCAAGTTTATATTATGGCAAGTGGAAAACCTAGATCGGCTTTCCTGGTCCAGGGTGCGTGTCCCTTTCCCTGCTCTACTGCTAATATTCTCATTTTGACCCTTGATGGCGCTTTGCTACCATCTTCAGTACTTATCCTTACATAGTTCAGATTAATTCCATAAACTCCTTTCCATGCCTCCATTACTATCCTCTCAGAAACGACTGAATACTACTAACTACAGGCTCCCCCGCCCCGTTGTCTGCCTGGGTTTTGTTTGGGGCAGGCCAGGCAGAAGCAGCGTTAGATACCAATGGTACTGCTTTTTAATCCGTGTTTAGAAAGGCCCAAGGGGCACCTGGGTGGCTCAGTCGTTAAGCGTCTGCCTTCGGCTCAGGTCATGATCTCAGGTTCCTGGGATCGAGACCCGCATCGAGCTCCCTGTTCCGCAGGAAGCCTGCTTCTCCCTCTCCCACCCCCCCTGCTTGTGTTCCCTCTCTCGCTGTGTCTTTCTGTCAAATAAATAAAATCTTTAAAAAAAAAAAGACCCGAGCCAACATTTTAAGTCAGCGGCCTGTAAAAACAAGCCTTTTGTTAGTGAGGTGGGTAATGGGACTTTGGAATGAAGTGAGAGTGAGTGAGAGGGTGCCATAGGGCGGGCATGCTGGCTGTGTTGAAACATACCTGAGGGTCACCTTGCTTTTCCCTCAAAACCGCAGAAGTGGATTTTTTATTCTGAAACTTACAGGGTCCTTTATTAGCACATAGTAGTAGGAGTGCAAGATGAACCGTACAGCAACAGTTGTTAGGCCAATAATGGAACTCTTCCATGATTTAGAATAGATCCAAACACGTTCACTTCTCATAAAAATGCCAACCAAGTTAATAAAACAGGCTTGGTTTTTGGGTTTTTTTTGTTTTTTTTTTGTTTTGTTTTTAAGTAAGCTCTGTACCCATTGGAGGCTTGAACTCATGACCTAGAGATCAAGGTCGCAGCTCTACCTACTGAGCCAGCCGGGTGCCCCCCAAAGCTGGCTTGTTTTACATTTAAAAAGAATTGCAAATGAAAATGGAACCCTTTGGGGCACCTGGCTGCCTCAGTCAGTAGAGCTGTGACTCTTGATCTCTGGGTCGTGAGTTCAAGTCCCACGTTGGGTGTAAAGCTTACTTAAAGAAAATGGAACACTTTAGGCTCCCTGCTCACTGGCCAAAAGACACCAGCAGAGTGGGAAGGAGTTAAAAGTATGTTGGAAACCAACTTTCTCATTGGCATGATTAGAAATTTTGAAGGAAACTGACAAGAGAATAACTTTCCCTCCTGATGTCCCGATGTCTTTTAACATCATGTCCGGACATCACCTGTAAATCATCTCTTGTTTCCTCTGTGATGAGTGTCCTCAGACTGGGGGACACTGCTGGAGGCACTAAGCTGGGTAGAGAGGTAGGCTGTCTGCCCGGCTGGGGCCACAGGGGCAGGAGGTTGGGACCTGGCCTGATGGTGCAGAGGCCCTAGCCTGCCCTGCACACAGTGTTCCTTTAAGGTCTAGCAGCCTTGCTCCCGCAAGAGCTAGACTCTGAGCTCTGTTTGCCTAGCAGTTTGGCTTGGTAGAATTTCCATGGGTTTCAGAGTCAGACAAATCTGCATTAAATCACCTCCTGGCCCAAGGGACCTGACCTTGCCAGTGGAGTGGATATAATAACTGTTAGTGGGGAATTAATGAGGTAATGGGGATATGTAAGCCTCTGTCCCAGAGCTTGGCACATAGTAGGCGCACAATCATGGCATCTGTTATTCTCTACATCTTGGACTTAGGATAGCAGATCATCCAACCATTTTCCACATATTGGCTTTCAGCCGCATGGTAACAGAATGGCTATTGTAATGTAGACATTGCATCTGCACTGAAGGCAGGAAGGAAGAGGAAGGAATAGGACATGCCATCTCTGTTCCTTTTATCCAAAACCAAAAGCCTTCCCCGAGCCCCGCAGAATACTTGTCATGGATCCAGTTGACCAGCCCCGATCACCTGGATGCCCATAGATATAAGGAAGGCTAGAAAAATCATTGAAGAGGAGGTTAGGGTTGTCATGACTTAGCCCAGACATTTTCTACCACATTGCCTGGAGTAAAACAGGGGCCCTGTTAGTAAGGAAGAAATGGGTAGTGGCTGATGGAAAAGCAGCCCACAGTATCTGCCCTAGCATGGTTATTTCACAACTCCTGATGGTTCCCCTGCCCCTGTCTGAGCTGAAGTGAGGACTTAATTTTGCAAAGAATGTGGGTATGGAATGGAAGCTTCCAGAAATAAAACCCAGAATCTCTTCCCCCACCCACCAAGCATTTGCATGCCCTGTTCCCTCTTTTAGAAAGCCTTTTCCTCCTGTCCTTCTTGGGACAACACATTCATCCTTCTCCACTCAGGTTTTCCTCTGGGAAGTTGGTCTGACCACCACCACCCCAATCCAGGAGAGGGCATGTTTGAGGCCACCAGAAAGGGAGAAAAGGAATAAAGTGTGAGTTCAAGGGAGATCCCAAGCCTGACTTGGATGAGGTGGGGCAAGCCGGAAGGCTTCATGGAGGCAGTGGCTTTTATTCGTTTAACAAACCTCTCATCCCCTGCTCTGTTCCAGGCCCTGTGATATCAGGTAAATGAAAGGTCTCGGGTAGTGTGACAAGCTGTCCTGTGCTAAAGGAGGCTGTGTAGCTTTGGAGACCTTGATGGCAGGGAGCATCCAGGCTGCCAGAAATGCCCCTTCCCAGTCAAAGCAGCTCACTGTCACAAGTTTGAGTCTGTCCAGTGTGGAGATGGGTAGCCCCAGAAGTCACTCACAGCTCGTTGTATGATCCTGTGGCCCAGCTCTCTGCGTCCAGTGCTGAGCTCTGGCAAAATCTAATCATCAAAAATCTAGACATTTTTTCCAGGTGGAAAGGGGCTTGTAACACCAAGGCTCTTCTGTAAGCCTTCAGCCCTATAGGGTTGAGGTCATTGTCAAGTCCGTGAGGAGGCAGAGGCTGCCCAGGAAAGGCCCGTGTGGTCAGAGGCATAAAGTAAAAGTGGTGAGCTCTGACAACACCTCTGTCCAAAATGATGGCAATAAATGGATGGAAAACTGGATTTCCAGTCACAAAAATCCCAAATAACATCAACCGTATAGCTGTGCGGTATTGCGTAACTGTCCCCTTGGGTTATGTGCAGGCACCGGGGCCACTTCTGTTAAACTAAAAGACATGTGACTTTAATACCAATTCTTCGTACATTATTTTCACGCTGGAATCAGAGCCGCTCTAGGGATGGTTGGAGGCAGGGGTGCATCTGCCACTTCTCCGGGCAGAGTCTGGGCGGGAACAGCTTGAGGCAGAGAGGAGGCTGGCAGGGAGTTGGCTACTAGAACAGAGACGTCTCCTGCACTTTCCCTGACCTCGAAGCCGCCTCCTGCCATTACCTGCTCCCCGTGGATTTCTCCTCAGCCCTCCAGAGCCCTGCCTCTGGGCCAGGAAGCTGACCTCTAGGTTGGAATTGAGCCGGACTCCAGCTGGGCTGCAGTATGGACTTCCGCCGGTAGGTGGTGTGTCTGCCGGATGTTCCAACCTCTATTTCCAGCTTGTCACACAGTGCTTGGTGCAGGCTGGATGTTTAGGAATTGGTGGCGAATAAAATGAATGAGCGAGACAGGAAGGACAGGAGACAAGGAGACACCTCATACTCCAGCATGAAGGCTCACTAGGTTCAAGGGGTTATACTCTAAAATGAATCCATTCAGAAGGTACAGGATGACACCCCTACATGATGGGGCCGACCCTGGCTCCCTGTCCAGGGAACTGACATCCAAGATAACTGGGAATGTGCCTTTTGTGGGAAGGTACCATTCCCTATGTCATGGATCTACTTGGTAGAACCCGTCAGTTGCTCTGAAATTGTCACAGCTCTGCTTTTTCTTTCAGAGTGAAACATCTTTCAACCTAATATCAGAAAAATGTGACATTCTATCAATTCTTCGGGATCATCCTGAAAACAGGATTTACCAGAGGAAAATCCAGGTGAGACAGGTTTGTGGGGAGAGAGGATCTTACAGCTAATGTGCTGGAGCTGGGATTGGAGTCAAAGGTGCCATTTTGAAAGCAGAAAGGCTTAGCATTGGGGCCAGGCTCCCGGGCAAATTAAAGGGCTCCCAGAATATTTTGATGTTGGGCATCTGCCTCTGAGAAATCTTGTAGTATATATATATATATATACAGCAATTAAAAAAAATTTTTTTAAAGCTAGGTACTATCCTAAGTGCTTTATTTACTCACTGAGACCTCATTACAGTGTTGCAAAGTCAGTACTTTTATTATCCACATTTTACAGCTGAGGAAACCGAGGCATAGGTATTAAATGGCAGGCCCACAGTCCTACAGCTAGTGAGTGGACACGCTGGGATTTGGACCAGGAAGCCTGATCTCATAAGCTGCATGCATAACCACAGTGCTAGGACATCTCTCAGCGGGGAATGGCCACTCCAACTGGGCTTTGTAGAAGGGGAGTTTGCCAGAAGGTTGCAGGGACAGCTCACAGAACCAGGGCAGGAGGAGGAGCCTGGGCTCTTATCTCTGGGGCAGCATGCCTCTGCTTCTCTCTGCTCATTGGCAGGACTGTCTCCTGCAGCCCCAGGGAACACTTCCTGGGGCAGGAGCACGGGCTGGGCCGCAGGGACTCGTGTACCCTGCAGCCCTCTCAGGAGATGAGATGGGGTTCCCAAGGAGCATGACCTTCACTGCTGCCATGCCTGAGATGGGCCCTGTTAGTTCCAAGCTGTCTCATTGCTGTGATGGGAGCAGGGACCCCCTGACACCTTGAAGACCATGCTTTGCTATCAAAACCCTGACTGTAGCCCCATGAGGCAGCCAAGGAGACTAGAGCGCATTTCAGGGGGAAATTGGCAGCTCAGAGCAGAGCTGGAGGTGAGTGGCCTGGGGAGGGCCACACCTTTTGAGAAATGTTTGAAGGACTGGCCAGACCGCTTAGTTATGTCTGAGGAGGTCTTTCCTACCGACTCTGCAGACTCCTGGCCCGCTGCTCAGCCACATCCCACCTCACCCCTCAAGGCCTCTGCTCACCCATGCCATGCACACCACTTCTGCTCCTCTCAGTGCTATTCCTCCAGAAGCCTTCCTAGACTTCGGATGCCACTGCTCCAAGGCCCCTGTGCTTCTCCTATCCTGTTATTAGTTCCGTAACGATCCATTTCCCCAGACTGTGGGCTGCCTGAGGGTGGACCATGACCCGTTCATCACTCGGTGCCTGCCACAAGGACAGGCTCAGCACGGTTTTACGTTTGTGTGATGAAGGGTAGCTGGGAGACTGAAGGCTCTGAGAGGAGGCAGCAGGTGCTACCTGGGGGAGGTGGGGGCCCTGGCTCCCACAGGACATGACACGAGGGGTGATGGTGGTGCAGATGACCACATTTCCTTCTCTGCCCCACAGGAACTCAGCAAAAGGTTCACCGCGATCCGCAAGACCAAGGGGGATGGGAACTGCTTCTACCGGGCCTTGGGCTATTCCTACCTGGAGTCCCTGCTGGGGAAGAGCAGGGAGGTCCTCAAGTGAGTGGGTGCCAGGGACCGCTGGGCGGGCCCGGGGTCTCCCTAACGGGGTTTCCTAGGCACGGGCTTGCCAAACCTGGAGAGTGAGCTGCCATGGCGGGGGTGAGGGCAGCCAGGCGGTCTGGGATGGAACCAGTGACCCCATGGGTGCTGGCATTCTGGCTTGAGCTCGCCTAGCTGGGTTGCATTGGTTGCCTTTTTGAATACTCACTCCAAGAAAACGAAGCTTTGGCCATTTTGAATAATTTCGGCCGCCCCTATTCTTACATGTGTGTAACCAGGCATCTCCCTAGTCAGGCCTGGGTCTTGACCTGATGCTGAGGAGGGTCTCTGTCCAGCAGCTGCTCCCTAGAGCGACCCTTTAGGCCTTTGTGTTTAGGCTTAGGTCAGGGCTTCGCTTGCATTACCATTTGCTCAAACTGCCTGGATCTTGTTGAGTGTGGTCCCAATTCAGAATGGTCTGGGTCAGGCTTCTGTTTCTCCCCAGCTCCCGGGAGACGCTCCAGCTGCTGGGTCTCAGAACACACTCCGAGCAGCAAGGAGCTAAGAGACCTGCTTCTCGATCTTGGAGCTCTCACTGCCCTGAGGGTATCTGATGACACGTCCGCCCCCCCCCCCCCCCCCCCCCCCCCCGGGGGGCGGGGGCCCCCCCCCCCCCCCCCCCCCCCCATACAGGGTAGTTAGTAGCATGCCTCACATCTACCCGCTAGATGCCCGGAGGACCTTCCTCCCCAAGTCATGACCATCAAAAATGTCTCCAGACTCCATCAGGTACCTCTTTGGTCAGGGAACAAGTCAACCCTGGCTGAGAATGGCTAGGTTAAGACCATCATCACCTGTTCAAAATATAGATTCCCTCAAAAGGGATCAAAATTAGCCTAGCTGTTCCTTATTTGGAACGAGTCATTCCTGAACGACAAACTGATGGAATCCCTTTTGATGGAGAGTCCCCTATCTCCTTCCCCGTCTCCCCGCAGCTCTGCAGAGTCGAGACCGTGCAGTCCAGTGCAGGGCTTCCCGCACCCACTACCCGTGTCCCCCAGAGTTGTGCCATGCCAAGGTCCAGGGCTCTGAGGCCAGACCTCACTCTTGCTTACTTGCTGTGTGACTTTGGGCAAGTAACTCCACCTCTCTGAGCCTTGGTTTCCAAATCAGTGGAAGGTGGGTAATTTTGCATATGCAGGGTGCTGTTGTGAGGACTCAGCAAGGTGATGCTCGCAAAGCCCAGCCCATGTGTGTCTGTACCAGCCCTGCATGCTGTTTACCTTCACCCCTGCACTCCTTCCAGGGCACCCTCCCTCCCTGCAGTCATCACCTAGCAGGACACCAACACACAGACCCTGTTTTAGGCCGTGGGGATGCAGCAGAGAACAAGAGACACAACTCCCTGCCTGTGGAGCAGGCAGGCTAGAGGGCGAAGGCCATATGTGATGTGTCCGATGGCAAGAAGTGTAGGAAAAAACCAGATGGGGAAGGTAGCCAAGTTGTCCAGGATTGGGGCAGGAGGCGGGGGATGGGGGGGTAGGGGGTGGTGCTGCAGTTTTAAGTAGGGGTTGGAGCTAAGGGAGGGCGGGGTGCCTCATGGGCCCCCATAAAGACCCTGAATTTCAGCCTGAATGAGATGGAGCCCCTGAGGGTCTGAGCAGAGCACTGCCTGGCCTGCTGGCCGCTATCCACAGGACAGAGTGGGAGGGCACAGCAGGGGACATGCTCGGGGGGGGGGGGGGGGGGGGGGGGAAAAAGGGGCCGCGGGGGGAGGGGGAGGGGATGGGTTGGATTCCAGATTCCTGTAGAGTTGGCATCAACAGGACTCGCTCACGGCTGGGTGTGGTGCGCGAGCCGAGGGGAGTCCGGGATGACTGCCCAGTGTGTTGCCGGATGTTCTCCGGATGGAAAAGCCACTTGTTGCAAGCAGGGGGCTGGGGAAGATTGGGAGCTCCATTTTGGTGATGCTGAGTCCAAAATATCTGTGACCCTTCCAGCAGGGGTACCCACTGGGCAGTGGGATATACAAGGGTGGTGGTACTCCATCTTACAGTCGAGTGCACTGAGCCTCGGGAAGGTTACAAGCCTTGCCCAAAGTCACACTAAAGCTGGCGTGCAGCAGACAGAGCGTCGTCCAAGTCCCAGTGCCGCCCCCCGTCCCCCCACTCACCTTGTCGGGTGGGAGTCCCAGCCTGGTCTTGGCTGGGCCTGCGGGGCGCTCATCAGTGCTTGGTACAGGGGGTCAGCAGTCATTGGTGAGATGCAGCTGGGGTTCAGGGGGGCCAGGGAGTTTCGGAAAGGGGGGCCCAAGCCCAAGAGCAGCTGAACAGCACAGCATGTTCCCCACAGCTGTGGCCAGCGCAAACCTCCCCTTCCTGGTTTAAATGTTCGTGCTACACACACACACACACACACACACACACCCCGCCCCCTCCCCCTCAACAAGGCACCTGAGCCTCCCCCTCGAGCCTCTAGACACTTGTGAAAACCCCCTTCCTGTCCCACTGGGAGTCTAGCCTCCCTTCCTAGGTGATGGACTGCAGCTCAGCCAGTGCCAGTGCCCCCCCCCGCCTTGGTCCTCCTTGCACGGGCTGCTACCCTCCCTCCATGGACCAGTCGCTGGTTCTGTAGCTCATCTCTGCTGCTGCTGAACGTGTCCTGGGGCCAGGGGCTGCTAGGGCTCCTCGCCATGCCCCCTAGCCCCAGGTCTCGGGAGGGGGCTGTACCGTGAGGGGCCCGCACTGACAGAGCAAGCGCTGCCGCACCGGTTTAAAGGGTGGCCTGTGCTGACGAAGGCTTCACGGCTGTGGGGCGGGGGACCTGATGGGTGGTGGTAACCCTTTCTGGGGCATAAATACTTTCAGCACTGGTTTTCAAGCTACCGTCATGGGGTCACTGAGCAGGGAGCAGGGAAGAGATAAACATCCCACAGCCCAGTCCTATCTCCACCACCACACACAACAGACAGACATAGCCTCAAGGGCAGAGACAATTAGGAAACTGAGTTCTGAATATTTATCTTTGTGTTGGAGTATAGTTCAAGTGGTGCTGTGTGTAACACCTGGCTGGTCAAATCTTGAAAACTGAACAATTAGCTCCTGTGAGTAGGTACAGGCCGCTGGTTGACGGGACAGGTGTTAAGGAGTGAAATGCAAATGGGGAGTGGCCCTGGGGCAGGAGGAGGCTGCAAAGGGAGAGGAGGTTGGGGAGCTTGGCTGGGGTCCTCCATTAGACGTTCGTGCTGAGGAGCTGTGTCCTGAGGGAAAAGGCTGTGCTGGGTCACTCCGGAGGTCCCTGTGGAGAAGGGACTAGGAGCACGGGAAGGTTGGGCATGGCCCTGGCCAGAGATGGTGGTCATATGGCAAGAACCATGGGGACAGGAAGGAGGGACAGAGTTCAGAAACCTCTGAAAGGTAGAATCAACATGTCTGGGAGTAGGTGGTGACTACCTCAGTCTCCTAATCTGTGAAATGGGTGTAACACCCCCTTCCTGGGATTGTATACACTGGGGAGGACAGAAGTCAGTCACCTGTTAGTGACACACGAGGGGTGTGGGTGAAAGCGGGAGGACACTGACTGTACAGCAGTGCTCCATCAGCATTTCCCCGTGAGCCATCAGTCTACCCCCTTTAGGTTCAAAGAACGTGTCCTGCAGACCCCAAATGACCTTCTGGCTGCTGGTTTTGAGGAGTACAAGTTCCGAAACTTCTTTAATGCTGTAAGTTAACCTGGGCAGGACAGCTGAGGGTCCAGGTCCTTCCATGCTGGCAGAGTGGGCAGGAATGGGCACTGGCTGGAGCCCCCGCACAGCCCATGGCTCTGCAGTTATGTCCTTGCTCCTCCCAGCTAGGGAAGGACAGTTGCTTCCTGTGTGTGGGGACAAGGAGCCCAGGGCCCTGCCCTCCCACAGGGAAGAGGCACCTCCTTTGGGGCAGTAGCTCTCAGGCCGGAAACATCCCCCAGCCTCCTTCAGATGTCCCCTCTCCACCCTACAACCCTGATCCCCTTAGTGAAGGGGGCGTGGGGGGTTGGGGGATTCAGTTCTGAATCTATAAATAAGAATCCCAATAACCACAGTGATGGGAGGAGATCCAACTGCCGTTCCCTAGACAGGACTCTGGGCTAAGGTACACATTGCAGAGCATTTCTAACCCTCTACTTAGCTTGGTCCCAGACTGACTTATTTTGGTAACTCAATTTGAGGATTTCAAAATGGAAATACACATGGAGGGGGAGGGTCCTGTGGAAAGAGTCCCATGGGGGAGGGTAGGTCTTGCCTGTGCCTCCCAACTGACAGCCCGGCGGGGTGCAGTTTTACAGTGTGGTAGAGCTGGTAGAGAAGGACGGGTCAGTGTCCAGCCTGCTGAAGGTGTTCAACGACCAGAGCGCCTCGGACCAAATCGTGCAGTTTTTGCGCCTGCTCACCTCAGCCTTCATCAAGAACCGCGCGGAATTCTTCCGACACTTCATTGATGAGGAGATGGACATCAAGGACTTCTGTACTCATGTAGGTCCTCGGGGTCTCAAGCTTTGGGGACTTAGCCTCCAGCCCTGGGACCTGCTGTGTAATACCCAGCTCCTGGGATTGTACACACTGGGGAGGACAGGGCACTCAGCATGTGGGCCATGGTGAAGTGTCATGAAAGCCCCTCTCCCCTCAGGAGACTTGAGTGCCATCATCCCTAGCCAGGGGACTTGATGTCACACCTGCATTTGTAATTTGAAGAACAAGATTAGCAAGCCAGAAACAGATCCTACTTGAGCTGCCTCCTGAACATGTGGCTCTGGGCAAGTACTTCCCCCATCCAGGCCTCTGATTTCCCATCTGAGAAATGAGGGCCTTGGACTAGACTGTTTACAAAATTGCAGAGTAGCAGCCCCAGAGTCACATTTGTCCTTAGATGTGTTTTGTTTTATGATGTATGGTATTTATCTGAAACGGAGCTGCCAACATTTAAACCCTGGGCAGCTTTCTTGACTCTCTGGATTTCTCTCGGAAGATCCAGTTCCCAGGACCTTATTCCTGCATGGCTACAATCAGCAGGAGCAGAGTGGTGGCCACCCTGGTTATGTGGGACATACTTGCCAGCCTACCACCATCTCTGCCTCTCTCGGTTGCCTCTTCAGCATTCGGATTCACTCACTCGCCTAGCCCTATGTGAAATCCCTTCATGACGGTCCTCATCTGCTCTGAGGTTCTTTGGTTCTGTGCATTAACAAGCCCAAGCTCAAAAATTCTGCCCACCCCCGCCCTGATTCTTAAAAGTAGTGTTCTCATATACCACTAGAGTCTGGAATCAGAAAGATCTAGATTCAAGCCTTGCAGTTCTAGTGGGTTTCTGGCTGCTCTTCCTCACGGGGCTTCGGTTTCCTCCTCTAGAAACCGGGATGGCAGTACCTACCTGATGAGCTATTGTGAAGATTATTTCCCAGCATAGATGCTTTGACCCAGGGCCATGAAAGCCAGGGCTGGACTTCATTTGTCTTCTGCCAGGCTTCCTTCCTAAACTGGGTTTGTTTTTTCATTCTGGCCTTTGCAGGAAGTGGAGCCCATGGCCATGGAGTGTGACCACATCCAGATCACAGCCCTGTCTCAGGCACTGAACATCGCCCTGCAGGTGGAGTATGTGGATGAGATGGACACGGCCCTGAACCACCACGTGTTCCCTGAGGCTGCCATCCCTTCCGTTTACCTGCTCTATAAAACATCCCACTACAACATCCTTTATGCAGCCGATAAACGTTGATTAATTTTAGGCCATGCAGTGGAGCCTGTCACCTAAAGGGACTGCATTTTAAATGGAACATTCCGGCTTTTCAATTTTTTAAGCAACTTAAACTATAATTAGAAAATGTACAGTCTTTTGGGCAAAGTCACTGGGAAGGAGGCCTACCCATTATGGACTGTGGTAACTTAGTGATATTGTTAGTATTTATTTTCATGGAGGATCAAATGCTTTCTAACTCAGGGCTACAAAGCCAGAACCCCTGGCTCTGCTCCCAGTTCCCTGAGACCCTGAGCAGGTCACCTCCCCTCTCTGGGCCCGTTTCTTCATCTAGAGAAGGTTCCTGCCAGTGCTGACATTCTGTTGTCATATAAAAAATAGGGCCCTCTGGTTTCCTTTCTGTGCCTCTCTGCTGGGGAGGAAAAGCTCAAGGTCAGCGGTCTTCAGTGACTTCCCAGTTCTACAAAAAAAGAATCCAGTCCAATCAGCTGTTAGACTGGACTTTGGTAGATGGCTGATGGAAGCATTGGCCAACTGGCCAATGTGAGGGCTTCAGCGTGGTTCCAAACATTCACCATGGGAGTGTTTTCTTACCCTAACCTGAGGAGGAAAGAGAGACTTCTATGCCGAAGTCTAAAAAGGGGCCTTCAGGATGAAGCTCGGGTTGTTGTGGCCCTCTCGCCCTCTCTCCCTCTCTCAGGGCCAGACGTGCTTGCCTTTGGGCAGGCGCTTCAGGATTCTGCTGCTAGCCCCACCTGAACAGAGGCTCAAGGAAGGCTGGGGTCTGGGACCAGGAAGCTGTCTCACCACCCCCAACACAGCCTGGAATGAGAATCTAGGTAATCCTCCAGGTGGAGACAGCAGTACGTGCAGCCACAAACTCCAGCTGCGCAGGGCAGACAAGTTTTGCAAGGCGGTGTGTGGCTGCTTTTCCTTTTTCCCCTTCTGCTTGGTTTTGTGGGCTGGCAGGAAGTTAGGTGGGAAAGAGCAGAGACAAGCCCAGGAAACTGGCAGTGAGGGAGATCGCTGTTGCGAAAACTGCCTAGAAGCCAAGAGCCCTGGCTGGCAGCCTCCTCATTCATCCACCTGGACATGCCCCTTAATAACCTTGTCACCTTGCTGTCCCCAGGACCTTGAAGAGCCTTGGCTGATCTCGGGTACCGCTAGCAAGCTCTCTTCCTCTGTGGGAGGAAATGGAGACCGCAGAAGTGTGGAACTGCCCATGGGTGACTTCCCTAACCCAAGGCGTTTTCTCACAGGTTCCATTCTGCGGGGATTTATGCGTGTCAGCTGCCAGCCAGGCTGTGCACAGGGACTGGGCAGCAGATTGCTGAGGCCTTGTATACAAACAGCAGATTTATATCATTCTTCTGCCTTTGTGAAGACAGATGTTAGGGTGCTTTAATGCCAGGCAGGGACCCAGGTTCCCCTACTGCCTCAGCTCGGGCTTAAACCCAAGGGCTCATGCGAAGTGATCATGTCACTTTTCCACAGGACTGTAAACCTGACCTTGATCTCTGAACTGGTGATGTCCCACCCTGCTCTGGGTAGGAGTGCTAGGATCTGTGACAAATATACTGGAAGAACAGGGGAAATGTTATGTGACTTGTGACTATCTCAAACCAAAGGGTATGAATACAGCACTGGGCTGAATGCCCGTGGCCACTCCGAGGGGCTGCGGGACGGCCTGCGCCTCCAGCTGGGCTCTCACGGACGGCATAAGCGGCAGCTGCCACTTCTTGGCATGTCCACAAAAGCAGAGGTTTCGCTTTGGCAGCCTGGCTGGAGAAATTCCCTCTCAGACTTCCTATGCTGTGCTTCCAGGTCTGAGAGCCCACCAGTGCTCGTATGGGACCCTCTTCCGAGGACAGATCCTATCAGTTTAGAATCAGAATGCCACAGACAGGCAAATTCTTCTCATGTTCTTACAATGTGCTTCCCCTTTCCTCCACAAAACCACCGGTCCATATTCCATGCTCTCTGCCTTCTCATCTGCCCCCAGATGGTCTGAGAGCAAGCACCAATGCCGAAAAGGGAGTGGCAGAATTCAGGAACTTGTTTAAATCCAGCCATCTGGGGAGGTTAACTTTGCTTGTCTACGGCAGCCAGTAATGCTGGCATTCACACTTCCTGGATAATTCTCCACCCACCTCACCAAGGCATCTCTGCCCAGACCAAAAGGGGGCAGGAGAGTTGCTTTGAGAGTCTGTCTTTATAACTGCACATTTATTATTTTCCTTCCAAAGGGAACTTTATAAATGGGAATGTTTAGCAACAAAAAGAACTGTCCTTGCTTTTGACTGGGCTCCTATTTTAAGCACAAAGGGGTTCTGGAGCCAGACCCACCTGGGTTTGAATCCTCCCTTTTCACTTACTAGCTCTTGGCCAAGAACTTCACCTCTGAGCCCTAATTCCCGTATCAGTGAAATGAAGACAACACCTACGCAGCACAGGGTCACTGGTTAATGTGGAACAAGATTATGTAGGAGATCTGACACCCAGTGCTCTACAAGCAGGGAAGCAGCAGAACACTTGCTGCAATGTGGGCAAATACCTCTTTGGCAGGGACTCTGGCTTCCCAAACGGGGAAGTGTCAGGAGCCATTAGACAAGTCTAAGAACCATTCTCACACTGTGCAAAATGGGGACAGGAGCTGTGGCTCAGTGAGCAGCTGCCCAGGGTTGGGGGGAGGCGGCCGGCCCCACAGCTTCTCCCGGCAGTTGGTGGAAACATTTTCCTAGCATTAAAATGGTTTCCATGACAACTTTTATCCTGGTTTCTTAGTATTTGGTATCTGACATGCACTGAAGATCAGCACTCTCCCATAGGGCTTATGTGTGTGAGTGGATTAGCAGGAGAGAGCGGGTTCTCCTTTAGTGGAAGGTCTATATACTCAGCAAGTTCTACCCTTGGGCTGGAGGTGCCAAAGAAACTACAGGATTCACAAAGCTTTACGTCATCAAGTCAAAGAACAGAACTGCCTGGGATGCTAACCTTATCTTTTAAAACCGACTCCCCTTAACACACTATCCCGCCACCCCAAAAAAAAAAAAAAAAAAAAAAAGCATTTGCTGTTAAGGGACAAGGGCAGCATGTCAACAGACATCGGTGGGTCTGTTTGACCTGTGACCAGTAGCCTCAGGCCTCTCATGGCTCAGGGGCCGCTAAGTCTCCTTAGGGCTGCTCAAACCACCACTGTATCATCTGGATAATGGTGAGTCCCCTGCCATCCTCCACCAACTGTCACCCAAGAACTGATCTCACAGACTAGGATTGTTTTCTACTGCATTCTCCTCTCTGAGTCACTGGTGACCCTGGGGAGACATTCCTTAACAACACTGCTGTCCTTTTAAGACTGAAGCAGTTTTCTGTACATGCCCACAAGGAAATATCCACGGTTTTAATCCCAGGTCTGCCATTTGGCCGCTCTGTGATCTGAGCAAGTTTAAACCACTCAGTGTCGCCTTCTCAACTACAAAAAGGTATTAGGACTTGTATCTCAGATGCTTGTTAGACACCAAATGATAGGGACGCCTGGGTGGCTCAGTTGGCTAAGTATCTGCCTTTGGCTCAGGTCGAGATCTCAGGGTCCTGGGATTGAGTCCCCCATCGGGCTCCCTGCTCTGCAGGGAGCCTGCTTCTCCCTCTGCCTGCCCCTCCTCCCTCTACTTGTACTCTCTAACAAATAAAATCTTAAAAAAAAAAACCCAAATGATAAAGTAGATGAAAGTGCCTAACAGTGCTTGGTACTTGATCAGCACTCAAGGATACCTGACTCTGAGTTCAGTCCAGCTCTCCTACTGTAGTTACCCAGAGGGGCTGAGGGAACACTGCTGCCATCCTGCCAACCTGTCAACCATGAAGCCGAGGGGACATGTGTTTAGAAGTCCAGACTTAGCTGTGAAGAAATCTATGCTTCTCTGGCAATTGTGGCTCCTCACCTAGACTAACCTAGAGAAAGCTGGGGGGG
Organism: Mirounga leonina; assembly: GCF_011800145.1. Lineage (NCBI taxonomy): Eukaryota > Metazoa > Chordata > Mammalia > Carnivora > Phocidae > Mirounga > Mirounga leonina. The sequence continues at coordinate 10,115,881 of NW_023270825.1, read as the reverse complement.
TGCCCACACACACACTAAGAAGTCACTGGTTCCCTCAGCATGTATTAACATCATGCCCTGACCTAAGCCCAAGGGCTGCAAGGCGTAATAAAGCAGCCTACGCTGTCAAGGAGCTTAACAGAGACAATACAGTGTGCCAAGTGCTACTGAGAGGATAAGCACGGCTGCTATGGACACTATGCCCTCCTGGGGGCTCAGGGACCTAGAGAACACGTAGCCGTGCTCGAGGATAGGGAAAAAGGCAAGCAGGTGGAGGGAAAAGCTTGTATAAAGGCTCAAGACAAGAGAAAGGGCATGTGGGACTGTGGGCAACAACCACTTCCAGACAGAGGAGGGAAGGGGAGACAAGGCTGGAGTGCCTCACAATGCCAGACTCTGCGTACCTGTTCTGGCTTCCCCACAAATGGCTGTCATGTTAAGGAAGCCTGTGTTCTCTTGGAACCCAAGGACGGCAACCTCTTCCCTGCCCGTCTTGCAGTGTGGCTCAGACAAGAGAATGTGAATGGTAGAGAGCTAAAGAGCTATTAGGGTTCTGCTGTGGAGAAAAGCAGGAACACAAGCTAAGCCTACTGCTCCATCCACACTATCCAATGGGATGAGACGCACCCCACATGCATCCTGCAACCAGAGGATTAGGACAGCTATATTCCGGCTAAAAACTCAGGATAACATGCTGGTTCTGACTACTTTTAATTGACGAAAACAAGCTAAACATATAAGAAGCCTATACACACTGGAATACAGAAATATATAAACTGCTGCATAGAATTCTTACTCCAAAACAACACAAATGTGCATGAGGTCTCTCTTGCAACGGGGGCTGGCATGGAAGAGGGAGATTTTTATAACCGGGGTTGATAGTGGAGTGAAAGGGAAAGTGGGAAGCTTTTCCACATAACCAGAGAACACAGAAACACTGTGCAGTCACTAACAGACTGACCTGGAGCGCAGTTAATTTGCACTTGTACTTGGCTGCGGTTGTTCCTGCTGCTTCCCTTTTGGCGGCTTCTTCTGCTGCTTCTTCTGTTTGGTGAGGCAGCTCAAGGCAGACTCACCGTTTCTTGGGGTAGACATGAGCGTGGGCAGCTTGCCAGACTGAGTTGGATACTTCGTTTTCAGGTCCTCTTTGAACAACGGCTGGGAGAGTAAATGGCGCAGCTCCTTCTTCAGGACCTTCATCTGTTTTTGTCTCCTACGCTCTTCTTGCTGGTCAGTTTTTCTTCCTTAAGAGACAATATAAAACAGACCATATTCACCATGATTTGTAGACACTTTCTGTTTCCCTTGATGGATACTTGTGACAAAAAATGTTTTGGTACTCTTGAGGAATCAAGGCTCCAAAGTCTCTATAGAAGCTAGTATTGGCTAACTTCTAACATAGTTGGGGAGGGATATTCAGGCATTATGTCCTTCATTCCTCAAAAAAAAAAAAAAAAAAAGCCTCTAAGACAGGAATTACCTCCATTTTACTCGAGGGCACTTGCTGAAGGTCACAGAGCTAGCTAGCTAGTTGTCAAACAGATTTGAACCCAAGGTTCCTGACTTGAAGATCAGTTTCTTCTTACGACCCACCCACTTCCTACTTGCTAGCTGGGGTATGGTGAGTCAACAGGTACAAAGACCCAGGAGACTGTGAACACCATCTGGCAGCCCAGCTCTTCTAAACCTCCCCACCAGCACTGTGGCTACACCTGTGGAGGTGGGCACAGCCAAAGGGCCCCACACCAGCCCCAAGTCTGAGCTATCAGGAACAGCTCATTGTCACCAAGCCCACTGGTTTGGTTCCCAGCTTCCATGTTGAGCAGAGAGCTTGTCAGCCTCTGAATTTGTTGGCTTTGGCACTGAGATGCCAACACCTCAGCTAGGCTGCCCACTTTGGGATGGAAAGAACACCGGATCAACTCTAGTGTCATCGGTTCTAGATTTGGTTCTACCACTTCTTAAGACTCAAGAGCCTTCCTAGAGCAGGGACCACACAGATCCAGGTTCAGAGTAGGGGCTCAGGAAAGGCCTGGTAATGGACCTATTTCCCTGCACAAACAGCTTCTCTTCCATGAGCCTCTAATTTCCATATGTAAAAGGATGATAATTCCTGCTCTGTTTATGGGGCTCCTGGATGGCCCAGTTGGTTAAGCGTCTGCCTTCGGCTCAGGTCATGATCCCAGGGTCCTGAGATCGAGCCCTGCATCAGGCTCCCTGCTCGGCAGGAAGCCTGCTTCTCCCTCTCCCACTCCCCCTGCTTGTGTTCCCTCTCTCGCTGTGTCTCTCTCTGTCAAATAAATAAATAAAATCTTAAAAAAAAAATTCCTGCTGTTTGTCATGTGACCATGGCAGTTAGATGAGATAATGACTGGTGTAGTAGTAACAATAATCATAAATAATAACTTTAAATGTATGAAATCCTTTCTATTTGTCAGGCACTGATAAAGGCACTTTATATTCATCAATTCAACCCATCTTTTGCAATAACCCCATGAGGTAGGAACATTATGACCTGCATCTTATAAATGATGACAGCCTAGTACAAAAGAGAAATTAAAGACCTTGACCTGGTCATACAGCTAGGGAATGGACCAGCATGGCCCCTGGCTGCAAAGCCTACCCCTGATGTCACATGAGGGAGGCAGCTGAGACAAATAAGACAGAGGGAACAAAGGCCAAGGACTGTAGGCTCATGTGGGACTAAGGCCTTTCACAAAGAAGGAAATCTTTGCTGATTTTAACAGGACCCATGGTAGTGGCGAAGTTCCAACAAGACAAAAGTTGAAGGAAAAAACAAATGAAAAATGCTGAATGTATTCTTCAAGTCCCATCCAGTCCACTCACCCTTATACATCTCTTCTTCCAGCTCAATCTCAAGGGCAGCTGCTGCCTGTTCAATCCAGGAGTTGTGCAGACAAGCCTGGAAGTTCCGATACTCCGCTTTCTCAATCTGTCGAGCTAAATGGATTCGTTCCTGGGGGAAAGGAATCATGTTCATTTGACAGCATTCAGACCTCTGGGAAGCAAAGGCTCATATAAGTTGTGTCTTTAAAAAAAGCTCTTGAGGGGCGTCTGGGTGGCTCAGTCATTGCATGTCTGCCTTCAGCTCAGATCATGATCCCAGGGTCCTGGGATCGAATCCCTCATTGGGCTCCCTGCTCAGCGGGTAGCCTGCTTCTCCCTCTCCCACTCCCCCTGCTTGTGTTCCCTCTCTGGCTGTCTCTGTCAAATAAATATATAAAATCTTAAAAATAAATAAATAAAATAAAATAAAACCCCAAAGATAGAATTACTGGCATTTGCTTCAGGAATGTGAAAAAGGTTTAGTATCTGCCTCAGCAAGACAAGTTGACCTCACTTCCCTACAACCACTGGATGTCCTGGAAGCCACACTCACTGTCCTTGTCCAGTGGAGGAAGAAAGTGGTAGTGAAGGCTCCAGGGGCAGGCAGTGAAGAAAGGGCTCAAGAAGAAAATTCCTGTTTTTGACGACTCACCAGTCTACCTTCTACCATGTACAGTGCCCCCACATTCCTTTTTTTTTTTTTTTTTTAAACGAATCTTCCTATTTAAATAGCTATTGGCAGAACCAGAGCCTCACAGCAAGGTGAAGGTACAACACAATCCCTTCCCTCATTAGTACTAGATTTTTAACTTTTCTTTTTACCTTGACTGCGTCCATGTACTTTGTCTGCACAGGAAACAGTGGAATGTCCTCATCTTTCTTGAGGGTTTTGTAAATCTTCTTAAAGTTGATCACATCCTCAGGCCCAATCAGCATCAGGCTGAGACCGTCATTAGTGGCACGAGCCGTTCGACCACTTCGGTGGACATAGATCTCCGAGGTGCGAGGGACCTGCCAGAGGAACCAAGAAGTCAATGCGTGGTTATCACCCAACAGTGTTCTTCCCCTCAGGGCCAGCTTCCCCGAGCCAGGCAGTTAGAAACCTCTCCAGCACTGTGGACAGATCCAGCCCTTTTCCCTTAGTCCTAATTCTTTAGCCCATTCACTGTGCAGCGTCTGCCCTCCCATGCCCCCTGCCCTGGTTTCAGGCCCTCATGACCACTCAACAGAACGACAGTCACTTATTTCGTCTCTAGTCTCTCCCACTCCCCTTGACCCAGCCCAAAGCTGCCATTGCAATCTTCCTGAGTCAAAGCTCTGACCATAATTCCCACTCTAACTAAAGAAACTCCACTGATTCTTCATTAACTCTATATAAATGACTGAACATGATAATTATAACCAACATTTACTGAGTGATTACAACGGGCCAGGCAATTCCAAGCACTCTGCATGTAGTATCCCACTTATTCCTCACAAACAATAACATGAAGTGCTTTCATGATTACCCATATTATAGACAAGGGAACTGACACACAGAAATGTTAAGCAATTCCCTCTAGGTGGAGGAACTAAATAGTGGAGCCAAGATTCGAACTGAAGCAGTCAAGCTGCAAAGACCACACTAACCCCCGCTAGGCTCCATTGCTTCTACTCTAATACATACTGGATATATTATCCATAGGTGTGGCATGGGTGCTAACAATCCCTCCCTCCCCTGCACCCATGGCACTCACCACTAATCCAGAACAGTCTTCTCCACTGAGCCCAGGTTAACACTACCACTTCCAATGAAGCTGTAAGTACTTAACTGTTCATAATGGTGCTAGAAATGTGGTCTATTGGCCATTTTTCACTTTCTTCTCCCAACATAAACCCCCACTCGTAGCCAACTTCCCACTTCCACACATTCTCTCCTCCTTCCCTTCCACCTCTACATGTCCAGATCCTCCCCCACCCATCCTTAAATGCAAAGCATCTTTTAAAAGAAAGCCCTTTCCTACCTCCCAAACTAGAAGTTACCACTCTCTCCCATTATATTTTGCAGCTTTCTAGTATCTTCTGCCTTAAATTATGGCTGTTGGTCTCATCTCCTTTAGTTGGTCTGATACTTCTCAGGGGCTAGGACTACATTTTGTTCATCTGGATCTCTCCCACAAAGACTGGCCCAGCCTCTTCCCCAAAAAGAGGAAGAAGAAAGATTTGCTAAACTGAACTGGCACCCTGAAAGATTTTTTTAAAGATTTATTTGAGAGACAGAAAGAGAGAGTGCACGTGGGGGTTGGGGCAGAAGGAGAGAATCCTCAAGCAAACTCCCCACTGAGCTCAGGCCCCCCACTGGGCTTGATCTCATGACCTGAGCTGAAACCAAGAGCTGGACACTCAACCGACTGAGCCACCCAGGCGCCCCTACACCCTGAAAGATTTTTTAAAGCATAAGGGATTAGAAAGGAGAAATAATAACACCAGAATAGCTACCACTTTATACTTAATGCTGTGCTGTGTTAGGGGTTTCATCAGCAGGAGCTCATTTAATTCTCATGGTAACCCTAAGGGTTAGGCAGCATCATCACTCCCAGTTTACAATGACACAGAAACCAGAGATGTTAAGTAACATGCCCAAAGCTAACCAACTATGAAGCAGACCACAAGCATCTGAACCCTGCAAGGGTGGCTCTGAAGCCTAAGCTCCTAACCACCACTCTATGTTAGGATTTACCAGGTATGTGCACTAATATTAATGTCAGTATCAACAGCAGCTCACATTTAGTAAGTGCTCAGGATATGCCCTGTGTCTTTCTAAATTCTTCACACATAAGAACTTATTTTACCTTAATAAAAACTTCAAGAAGTAGATACTGTGCTAACTTCCATCTAACAAAAACACTGAGGCAGAAAGAGAATCAACAGCTTGCTCAAGGTTACACAGCTGGGATTTAAGCCCAGGCAGGTCCTAACCACCACACTCTTCTACTTCTCTACACCAGGGTAACCAGTTTACATGCTACTATGCCTATTCCGTGGAAGAAAATAGGACTCTAACCTGCCAACATCAATGAGTTTGCCCAAATCAAAGAGGGAAGGGCTAAGCGGTATCAGAAGTGCCAATAGGTTTTCTGCGAATAAATCTCATGAGTGTTCCAAACATGGCAGCAGCTAGTCAGTCACTAGATGCCAGTGGTACTCTGCTGCATGAGGCCTTGGGACTAATAATTCTTCTTCCTCTCTTTCCTCCCTCCCCAAACCTTTGCTGAAAAAAGTCCCCATTCGATGCAACAAATTCCCTAATTCCCCTACCTGGTAATGGATGACATGTTGGACTTTGGGAACATCCAGGCCCCGCGCCGCCACATCAGTTGCCAGGAGAACACAGCTGCGGGAGAGAGACAGACAAGCCCGTCAAGACCAACCTACAGCTGTCCATGAGCAGCTCCTTGCTGCCTGCTGAGTGCGCTGGGAGAGATTAACTTCCCAAGGCACCGACATGGCTCTTCACTTGTGGAGCTGGGATCCAAAGGTGGGTCTCACTGACCACAGTCAACAAGCCACACTCTGCAATCATAAAAGACCACCTCCAGTAAAATAAATGAGGCCATATTCTAGGTCAGTGACCTCATCATCTATCACCCTCCCACTCACTTCCCTCTGGTCCCACAGACATCCTAGACCTCTTTCCAATTTGCCAAACATGGTCTGGCCTCCAAGCCTCTGCACTTGCTACACCATAGGCCTTACAAAGTCTTCCTCAGACATTCAGGTTTCCTTGCTTTGCCCACACTCTGCTGTAACCCCTCCCTCTCAGGGAAACCTCCCTGACCCCACTTTAGTACAACTCCCTGCACAACTTTACTCCTCAGCACTCAGCACCACTTGACAAACTACATAATTGCTTTTCAATTTATGATCTCCCTCCACTGGAATGTAAACCCTGTAACAAGGGCTTTGTGTTACTCAGTGTTCTATTACCTAGAACAGTGCCTGGCTCCCAGTAAGCACTCAGTAATTTCATTGGGTAATGTTTCTTAATGTATGTGTAGTTCAAGGAAAGTCAAAAGCACCTGATCTATGTCTTAAAAGCTTAAGATTCTGGGCTCTTCAGAATCCCTGCTCCCTGTAGTTCTGAGGTAGGGCTGGGGAATATGATACAAATTCAACCACTGCTTTAAGTCAAAGGCAGTAACTTTTTCTATAAAAGGCCAGACCATAAATTACTTTGGGCTTTGCAGGTGATAGTGTCTGTTGAAACTACTCAACTCTGCTACTGCCAAAGTAGCCACAGACAATACATAAATGGGCCGTGCTGCCTTCCAATAAAACTAGTTGATTTAAGCCCATGGGCCACCGTTTCCCAATCCCTGATCGAATAAGATGTAGAGGCCACTTTTAGGCAAACAGACTTGAGGAATGTAGAAAGAACGGACGCACAGCTACCATCTGGCCGAATATAGACAGGCCCATCAGGCCACCCACCTCAAAATACCCATAGGCCCTAACTGACCAATAGGCTACTTACAACTAGGCACAGTTACCAAAAAAGGCAGAATTCCATACATGGCCATACCTCCTCATCTTCCCCCTTTAAAAACAGCCCCATCCACTGCCTCATTGCAGACAGCCTCTCCTCTGCTGTCCTGCTTGCCCACTCCCTTGTGGCTCCTTTGTTCTGCCTCAGGTGAATTCTTTCAACGCCAGCGCCTTGGCTTCCACCCGATTGTTGCCCCACATTGAGGGGACCCCATCCAATCAGACAGACACCCCACTCAGACACCATATAAGCTGCTAACTTCTACCTAGCAATATTCTAAAGAAGGTAAACCAGACACTTGTTCTAGAAACTAATCACTCTGTAACCTGACAAAACGCTGGGCAAAAGTCAATCTAGACTTGACCTCAACTTCTCAGGCCCATAACCTGACAATATGCACACTGCTGCCTGAGCATCAGTCTGGCCCAAAAAGAGATGCACAGTGACAGCATGGTAAGCATGACTTCTGGGTCTGACCGGTTTGTCTGAGGCCCAGCTTTGTCACTTTCAAGATGAGAAACCTTGGGCAAGCTGATTAGCTTCTCCAGATCTTACTTTTATCAATCTATAAAATGAGAATAATGACAATAAATGAAAAGCTGTATTAAAACTAACATTTAGCAAGTATATACCATGGGCTAAGCATTTGTTCTAAATGCTTTATACGTATAAATTCCCTTAATCTTCCTAACAACCCTCTCCATTAGCTTCTATTATTCTACTATTATGCTAATTACGAGAAAACTGCAACACACTGAAGTAATTTGGCCAGCTAGAAGTGGCACAGCCAAGGTCTTAATCTCAAGCAGTCTGGTTCCAGTCTGTGTTCTTAACCATGAATCCATTCTGCTGCTTCTCAAGGATGTTAGAATTGAATGAATGTAATAACGTATCTAAAATGCCAACATGATACTTACTCTATTGTTAAGTGTTCCACAACAATAGGTATTATTATCACCGTTACTCATTATTAAGAAAGTTTCTGTTGGGCATTATCAGCAACCAAATGCATCAGATGAGAGTAAGCCTGCTTCATGATACGCAAAAAAGGGCTACCTTCTACCGATAAGGCTTCCATGTCAGAAGGTAGCTTCCCACCATCTCCCCACCATCCTGGCAACCTTGACCTAATGACTAGAACCTGGGCTCTGGGTACAGGCCTGACTTACTCTTCCAGACGGGCAAACTGCTCCAGGTTTCTGAGCCTCTGCTTCTGGTGCATGCAGGCATGTAGGGTCAGTGGCATGATATCCAGGACTTTGAGGAGCCCAGAGAGGCGTTTGATGCAGGAGATACTGTTGGCAAACACTAAGGTGCGGCCTGGATACTGCATTAGGAAGTAATACAGATATAAGTCTTTCTCATCAGTCTCACAATGAATCTTGGTCTCTGTCAGTGTCTCCACTGTGGCCTCATTTCTGGTCAGGTCAATGACCTTGGGCTTGCCCCTCATGCCAATCTTCTGCACGAGGAGGTCAATTTTGGCAGTTTTGTCAATTTTCTTAGTGTGCTTCTTGTGAAGGATTCGAGCAGGAGCTTGATGTACCAGGGTCAGTGTCGCAGAAAAAATAAGCGTCTGTCTCTTTGGGTTGTACTGGGAGTCACTGAGCATCTCTAGCAGCTGTGAGAGCTCAGCAAAGTGGCCTTTCTCAACCATCCGATCAGCCTCATCGACCACCAGGCACCTGCAGATACAGAGAGACCCACATAACCTGAGGAGTCATTTATACAGCACACTCAACTACCATCTCCACCCTCAACACAGACATACATACACACCACCACCACCAGGGACTCAATCCCCTCATGCATGGTTTTCTAAAGGCCAAAGTCTGACTGGTACCACACCATGGCACTTAGTGATAGGGAGAAGATAATACATACGCTACCACACTCTCTCAGGCCCACGATAGAAAAGGGCGTGAAAGGGAAAGGGGACGTATGTCACTTACCTGAGCTGCCTAAGGTTGCTCAAATGAGGGTGCTTTTCTTTAATTAGCTCCCACAGCCGGCCCGGAGTGGCGACCACAATCTGTGGCTGGCGGTTTAGCATCCTCTGCTGTTTCTGCGCAGACATTCCACCAACCAAAATAGCAGTTTTAATTCCTACAGTACACAAAATATAAAAGACCCTGTTATTCAGTTGGCTGCATATTTTCTGCCAAGAATGACACAGGTGCCCCCAGATCAGCAGAGGAAATCAATCACCAGGACAGCTCCCCTCTCTTTTTTGGGGGGGGGGGGCACTAAAAGAGTGGGCCTGGCCTGACTCTTAGTGCCACTCCTAGAAGGCACATTAAGTCTTCTATGATCTGGGCCTTGTCTACTTCCCCAACCTCATTTCTTTTTTTTTCTTTTTTTTTTTTTTAAAGATTTTATTTATTTGACAGAGAGAGACAGCGAGAGCAGGAACACAAGCAGGGGGAGTGGGAGAGGGAGAAGCAGGCTTCCCGCCGAGCAGGGAGCCCGATGTGGGACTCGATCCCGGGACTCCGGGATCATGACCCGAGCCGAAGGCAGACGCTTAACGACTGAGCCACCCAGGCGCCCGCCCCAACCTCATTTCTTTCTACTCCCTCCCCTTTATCAACAACAGAAGAGCTGGATTTGAACCCAGGCATGTTTACATCCAAAGTTCCAGGAAAAGTGAGCAGTAGTGCACCACAATGCTGGGAAGGAGGTCACTCTGCAGCTGTGACACACTTCCCAAGAAAGCCCTGCCCATCCCCCTCAATTAGAATTAATGCCTCTAATGCCTACTGTCTGTTCTGTTCTCTGGTGGAGGACTTCTCAAGGTATCCAATGTGGAAAGGAAATACAGGATCATGTAGGCAAAGTGCTTAGCAAAGTGCCCGGCACAGAGTAGGAGCTTGGTAACTGTTGCTTTTATTATAAAGTTAAAATTCTCACTGCGCAGCCCTTCCCAAAAGGAATTCCCTGAGAGAGTAAGTTCTTGTGCCCTAAGGCAGAGGTTGGCAAACATTTTCTTAAAGGGTCAATAGTAAGCATTTTGGCCTCGTGAGCTAAATCCGTCACAACTACTAACTTTACTTCATTCTACCTTAGTAGTCCAAAAGCAGCCATAGACACTATGTAAACAAATGGGTGTGGCTGCACTTTATTTACAAAAAGAGGTACTTTTGACAACCCCTGCCTTAAACATCCACCATATCCAATAAATTGACTAATTTCCTATGCATCTAGAGTGGCATTAGCTATGCGTTATCCTTGGGAGAATTGAGACAGTGTCACTCAATTTTCTGTAAGGCTTAATTCTCTGGCAGGTTGAGAGAGATTTCCCGTAAAGGGTAGGAGCTATAGCTTGTTCACCTTTGCCACCCCACCATCTAGGATCCTCTCAGGAAGTATTTATTAAACAGAATTAAACCTCACCTGTAAACTTGGCCACAGCATCAATGTGTTGCTTGACCTGGACAGCGAGCTCCCTAGTGGGAGTCAGAACCAGCCCAAGCAGAGGGCGCTTTGGATGTGCTTTACAGATGGCGATTTTGCCACCCAACTCTTGCTTCAACCTTCCAGTCTCCTCTTCATCAAGCGTTTCCTCTTTGTCTTCATCCTGTTTGGGGATGGCCTTCTCCCTGATCAGAGAAGAAGGTCCTTCACCAGCATCATCATCACAGAAGGGCAGCACCTGGTCTGAGACAGCAGCTCCAGTCTTGACCTTGCTGGGTGGTGCTCCAGCCTTCACTTCAGCTTCACTGGGCAGGACTTTACCCTCAATTCCAATCTCATCAGGCAAAACTCCAGACTCAGTTCCAGCCTCGGTTCTGGTCTCACCAGGTAATGCTCCTGTGTCACTTGGAGCTGGAGTAGGCTTCTTCTTCACCTGCCACTGCAGTACTGCATGGATCATTGGAATGGCAAAGGCAAGAGTTTTTCCACTTCCTTAGAAGTAAAACAAAAAACAAACAGTGTGAATCAATAAATACACATACTTTTTGTCTGGGCTTCTTTCTTTTACACAGAATAAGGGACCCTGATAGCCACGTGCTACCCTGAACAACCCACAGCTCCTCCACTCAGCACAGGTTGCCCAACAGCAAGCACTGCAACCAGAGGGTATCTGTAATTAAAAGCCTGAGAAAAAGTCTAGCAGACTAGCACTGAGGCCTGAGGTCACCAATGTGAACTACACACAAAGTCCAAGCACTGAAACTCTAAACAGACAAGTTTTGTGTGTTTTGTCGTTGTTGTGAAGAAACACCATCACATTAGGGTATGGGGAATGGAAATCTATATACAGTTTCCTAAGACCTTTCCTGGAGAAGATGGCAGTAGAAGACAATTTTCTTAGTTTTTCTGAAAACTTAAAATTAGCATACTTTTATCTATGCTTGAACATTTTCAAACTGATCTTTGAATGTATATGAAGCCCAAATTCGTATCTTCTGGGTGGTTAATACAAACAAACAAGACATCTCAAGTTGAGAATTTAAAGTAGTTCCAAAGTTATAATGCCCCCAGCAAAAGCAAATAAATTATCTCTGGAGGAAGAAACCTTTATCATAGGCCTCAAAGAATTCTCACAAGGGGCACCTGGGTAGCTCAGTCGATTGAGCATCCGACTCTTGGTTTCAGCCTGGATCATGGGTTTGAGCCCCAAGTCAGGCTCTGCGCTCAGAACAGGGTCAGCTTAAGGGGTTCTCCCTCTCCCTCTGCTTCTCCACCTTGATCTCTCGCTCTCTCTCAAATAAATAAAATCTTAAAAAAAAAAAAAAACTATTTAAAAAATGCTCACAAATCATTTTCAAAAGAAAATGAGCAGCTCTCAGTAAAAAAATAACCCATAAGAAAACAAGGCACTGTAAGCAAGAATTGTAAGAAAAAAAGAGAGCAAACAGACCCTTAACACTAGATAAACAGCACTTTTCATCAGAAACCATCAAAGCTGGAAGACAGTATTACATCTTTATTTGAAGACCTGAAAAAAAATTCAACAACCTAGAACTCTCTTAGCAAAAATTCCTTTCAAAAAAATGCAAAGTAAAGACATTTAGGCACACAAAAGCTGAATAATTTATCATCAGCAAACTTGAACTACAAGAAGTACTAAAGGGAGTCTTCCATGCAGAAGATGCTACTGGTTGAAATTCTGGATCTGTACAAAGGAAGAGTACCAGAAACAGTAATGGTAACATAGATATATATGAAAGATTTTTCTTATTTAAATATATTATTTAAGTTTAAACGTAAAATTATTAAACATAAAAATGTATTTTGGATTTCTAACACATATAAAGTGTAAAACAAAAAGCACAATGTAAAGGAGAAAAGGAAATATAGTCTTGTAAGATTCTTGTACTATATAAAAAACAGTATATTATTACTTAAAGACAGACTATGACATACTAAAGATATATACTATGAACCCAAAAGCAACCACTAAAACAACAGTTACAGCTAATAAGATCAATAAAGGATATAAAATGCCATTACAAGAAATAATCAGTCCAAAAGAAGTTAAAAGGAAAGAGTATAGCAAATAGCAAAATAACAGATTACAACTTAACCATTATCAATATTCACATTAAATGTAAAAGATCTCAACAAATAAAAGACAGATTGTCACAATGATTAAACAGCAAGACCCAACATATGCTCTCTCTACAAGAATGCCATTTTATTTTTTTTTCTTAGAAGTTTCAGTTTAATACAAAGCATATGATAAAGGATACAGATGAAAAACCAGATGAAGAAGTACATAAGGCAAAGTCTGGAAGGGTTCCAAGGGCTTCTATCCCTGTGGAACTGGGGGTGCACCACCCTCCCAGAACAAGGAAGGGTTCACCAACTTAGAAGCTCCAAGAAACCCACTTTAAATACAATGACGTCAATAGATTAAAAGTACGAGGGGCACCTGGCTAGCTCAGTTGATAAGAGCATGTGACTCTTGATCTTGGGGTTGTAAATTTAAGCCCCACGTTGGGTGTAGAGATTACTTAAAAAAAAAAATCTTTAAAAAAATACAAGTATGCAAAACACACCATGCTAACATTAATCAAAATAAAGCTAGAAAGGCACATTAATATCAGATTGAGAAGATTTTAGAAAAAACAATACTTTGAGGATAAAGAGGGCCATTTCATTATGAAAGGAATAAGTTCATTTAGAGGATATAACATTCCTAAACATTTACACACCTAAATATAACAGAGCTTCAAAACACAGGGAACAAAAACTAATGGAACTGCAAAAAAACCCTACCACTTAAGAAAAAATAAGTAACACAAATATTTCTAATACATTAAAGCAATTAAACCTGTAGTGAAAATCCATCCTACAAAGTAAAGTGCAGGCACAGATGAAGTCTACCAAATATTTAAGGAAGAAAAAAAATACCAATTCTATATAAACTCTTTCAGAAAACTGAGGAGAATACTTCAAGTCATTCCAAGGCCTGCATTACTCTGATTCCAAAACCAAAGATATTACTAGAAAACTATAACCCAATATCCCATGAACAGAAATTCAAAAATTATCAACAAAATTTTAGCAAATCAAATCCAATATATAAATGGAATAACACTGTGACCAAATTTGGCTTACCCCAGGAATGTAAGTTTGGTTTAGCATTTGAAAATCAAGTGTAATTCACCATTATCAACAGACTCAAAATGAAAAACCACTTATCTTAATAAATGCAGAAAGAGCATTTCTTTCTCTTTTTAAAAGATTTTATTTATTTACTTGACAGAGAGAGACACAGCGAGAGAGGGAACACAAGCAGGGGGAGCGGGAGAGGGAGAAGCAGGCTTCCTGCAGAGCAGGGAGCCCGATGCAGGGCTCGATCCCAGGACCCTGGGATCATGACCTGAGCTGAAGGCAGACACTCAACGACTGAGCCACCTAGGTGCCCCTGAAATATTTAAGGACAAATCTAATTACAGATGTGCACACACTAAAAACTACAAAACACTGCTAAAAAAATTAAAGACCTAAAAAAAATGGAGATATACTACATTCATGGGAAGATTCTATATTGTCCAGATGTCATTTGTCCTCAGTTTGCTTTATAATCAATGCAATCTCAATCCAAATACCAGCTGGCTTTTTGTAGAAACTGACAAGTTGAGTTTAAAATTCAAATGGAAATGCAAAGGGCCTAGAATAGCCAAAATAACTTTTAATAAGAACAAAGAGGACTTAACACTACCTGATTTAAAACTTGTTCTAAAGCTGCTGTATCCAAGACAGTGAAGTTTTTTTTTAATTTATTTTATTTTATTTTATTTATTTATTTAACAGAGAGAGACACAGTGAGAGAGGGAACACAAGCAGGGGGAGTGGGAGAGGGAGAAGCAGGCTTCCCGCCAAGCAGGGAGCCCGATGTGGGGCTCGATCCCAGGACCCTGGGATCACGACCCGAACCGAAGGCAGCCGCCCAACTGACTGAGCCACCCAGGCGCCCCGATAGTGAAGTTTTGATGTAAAAAGATAGACAAGTAGATCAATGGGGTGGGGGTGGGGGGAGACTCCAGAAATAGACCCACACCTATACAGTCACTGATTTTCAAAAAAGATGCAAAGGCAAAATTCAGTGGAGGAAGGATAGTTTTTCAACAAACGGTGCTGGATATCCACATGCAGGGGAAAAAAAGGAACTCTGATCCACACTTCTCACTGTAAACAAAAATTAACCCAATAAAGATCACAGACTGAAACATACAACCTAAAACTAGTAACACTTCTAGAAGAAAACACTGGAGAAAATCTTTGTGATCTTGGGTTAGGCAAAGGATTTGTAGATAAGCACATTTGTAAAAAGGAAAGTGATCATTTGATCTTCATCAAAATAAAGAACTTCTGATCTTTCGAAAGACACTGTAAAGAGAATGAAAAGACAAGCCACAGACTGGGAGAAAAAAATCATAAACCAAGTATCTGATAAAGGGGGTATATCCAGAATATATAATGAATTCAGTAGTAGGAAAACAACTACCCAATTAAAAAATGGGCAAGAGAATTGAAAAGACACCACCAAAGAATATACAAATAGGCACTTGAAAAGATGCTCAACGTTGTCACTAGGGGGATATCAATTAAAGCCACAAGGAAACCATGCTAAAATTATTAAAGTCTAAAATGAAATTAAAGACTGAACACACCAAGTATTGGCAGGGACAGAGACCAATTTAAACTCTAACTGGGTGGGTATGTAAAATGGTATAATCACTTTGGAAAACTGAAAGGTTACTTTTACCTTAAGACCTAGCTATTCCACACGTATTTACCCAACAGAAATTAAAGCGCATACCCATACAAAGACTAACACACCAATATTTATGATAGTTGTGGTTTTTTTAAGATTTTATTTATTTATTTAGGAGGGAGAGGGGGTGGGAGGGAGGGAGGGGAGAGGGTGGGAGAAAGCGAGGGGGGGAGAGGGAGAGAGAGAGAGAAAGAGCTCCAGTGTGAGAGAACAGGCGTACACACGGGGGAGGGAGAGGGAAAGGGAGAGAGAATCTTTTTTTTTTTAAGATTTTATTTATTTATTTGACAGAGAGAGACACAGCGAAAGAGGGAACACAAGCAGGGGGAGTGGGAGAGGGAGAAGCAGGCTTCCCGCAGAGCAGAGAGCCCGATGCGGGGCTCGATCCCAGGACCCTGAGATCATGACCTGAGCCCAAGGCAGACGCTTAACGACTGAGCCACTCAGGCGCCCCAGGGAGAGAGAATCTTAAGCAGACTCCATGCTGAGCGTGGAACCTGACATGGGGATAAATCTCAGGACCCTGAGATTATGATCTGAGCTAAAACCAAGAGTTAGAGGCTTAACTGACTGAGCCACCAGGTGCCCCTATAGTTAGTTTTATTTGTATAGCCAAAAACTATAGAGAACAAAAATATCCACCAACAGATAGATAAACAAATTGTGCTATATCCATATACTGGAATACTACTCGTCAATAAAAAGGAACGAACTATTGGTACTTGCAATAACACGGCTGAATCTCAAAGTATGCTGAGTGAAAGAGCCGAACACCCACCCCCTCTCAAAGGTACATAGTGTATGATTCTGTTATATAAAATTCTGGAAAATGCAAATTAATCCAAAGTGATAGAAAGCATATTAGAGGTTACCCTGGGGGTGAACAAAGAGTGGGGGCCCAGGAGAGATTTCAAAAGGGGCCCAAAGCATCTTTGGGGGGTGATGGAAATATTCATTATCTGTATGGGCAGCAGTTTGTCCCTAGCCCCGAAAATCTTTGTGAATCTTGGACCTGCAGATTCACAGCACTCCACACAGGGATAGCCTGATAGGAGCTGTGGTATGAATCCAAATGTCAGGCTCTAGCCACAGTGGCTCATACAACCTTGCCTCTGCTTCCAGAAACCCATTTCCAGGCCTCTGCACAAACCAAAGCAATGTAGTAGAATGCTTAATAGCACACAGACCTAGTCTAGAATCTAGGCACTACTACTTTTCAGCTGTGGTTTTATGGATACTGTCTTCTGTGAGGCTGTGTTTCCTAATCAGTAAGATGAGAATAATGCAACCTATCTCAGGGTGATTTTGAGAACTGAGTTCATCAGTATGATGTACTTAACACAGTGCATGATACATTTTAAATGCTAAGAAAATGTTCTAACTTACCATTATTACTTCCATTTCCCTGAGCCTTCCTCACTTTTCCATCTACATGACTCTTCTATAGCACATCACCCATACTTTCCTGACCACCCTTTCCAGAAACCCAAGGCACAAAGTGTCTAGATGGTCTAGTTCTATACCATACAACCTAACAGTCACTCACCATGTATGGATGGCTATTGAGCACTTAAAATGTGGTTACTCTAAATTGAGGTGCTGCAAATTCAAAATACACGTCAGATTTCGAAAACTTAGTATAAAAATAAGAATGTAAAGTATCTCAAAGATTTTACCTTAATTATATACTGAAATTTTTATAAACTGATTAAATACATTGTTAAAATTAACTTTTACCTGTTCTTTTTACCTTTTTAAAATACGGCTCCTAGAAAATTTTAAATCCCTATGTGGCTCACATTATATATGTATTTCTATCAGTTACTGCTGATCTAGTTGGATTCTAGTACCAGGCAGTACAAGCACCTCCCTCCAGTCAGTAACTTAAACTACTGAGGTCAAGTCATTGACCTGTCATTGCTTCGCAAAGTCTTAAGATGGCCCAGGGAATAAGGGAACTTTAAATAATGCCTAGTCCCAACAGTCACCTCATGCCAAATCTACATACAAAATCCACCTAATGGTTACACACTCAAATCCTTCCAATAATGATAAACTCACCAATTCCCAAAGCAGCCCTTTTATCTTTGGACAACTCTTGAGAATTAGACACTTATTCCTTACACTAATGAAGATCTACCTCTCCAGAGGGCCCATCTTAGTCCTACTTTACCCCTCTAAGCCATTTAGGAAAGCTCAAGAATAGGAAAAAACTACCATTTGCAAATCACTTGCAGTGTACTGCGTAAACTTTACTGTAGCACTTACATTTAACCCACAAAGCAATAAAAAAAAAAAAAAAAAGGGTAGTAGGTACTGGTGTTACCTCCATTTTGTAATAGGACCTACAGGGCGTCAGAGAGATAAAGCGACCTGTCCAGGGTACCAATCAGAAAGTGGCAGATTTCAACCCAGAGCTGGCTGACTTCTAAACACCTTCACTCAACACTGCTTTTGTGATTATATCCCCAAATTCCCCTCTCCCCAAGCCATCCAACCTGTTAGCAGCCACAAGGTCAACCCAAAAGCAATCTTATCCTGGCCAGCTAAGGATGCCCTTACCTGTCTCAGCAGCCCCAAGGATGTCCAGTTTGTCACGGATGGCAGGTGCCAAGGTCAGAGCTTGGATTGGTGTGGGTGCAGAGAAGCCTAGAAAGCTGAGTGCTCGGAGAACTGGCTTGGGTACAAATAGATCTTTCCAAGCTGTTACATCTGCCTTCTGGTCGTGCATTTCAGGCATCCATGTCTTTGCTTTTTTGGGCACCTTTGGAGTAGTACCCTGGGAAGGCTCCAAGTTTTTTTTCCCTTTCTTTTTTTTCTTTTTTGGAACAGTCTGGGCTGAGCTTTCTGATACCATCTCCTCTACCTGTGGATCAGGACAAACCGTGTCATCTCCCTGGGGCTCTGGCTCAGCATCTTTGACTTCAAACTCTTTCTGGACACTGATTCCTTCAGTTTCCATGTCTTTATTCTTCTTGAACTTCATCTTTTTCTTTGAGGAGCTGGACTCTCCTTCTTCCTTTCCTGAAACAGCTTGTGACTTTCTCTTCTTGGGCTCCTCCTTTGAGAAGAGACTGGAGGAATTCTTGGCAGGGGAGACCAACTGGTAATCTGTCAGTTCCTCAAAGCACACCAAGTCATCCATCTGTCCATCTGCAAACATATTTGGGTCAATCTCCACCTGCTTCCATTTTCCCACAACTCTGATTCCCTTTGTCTGGAATTTGCCATAGCTTGGTGGCTTTGGCCTTGATTTTGTCTCCTTCAATTTCATGGTTGCTGAAAAGAAAAGGAGAGAAGTGCTCCATTAGGTTGGCAACTGAAGAGCGTGGGGTCCTGAGGCAACAAATATCTTCTAAGCAGCCTACAGAGTATCAGGCCTTGCAAAGAAGCGAGGACACAGAGGTAGAGAAGATCAAAGAGGAGAAGGAATATACCAACAGAGAAGGCAGGTTGGCCTGGAACAGAGGGTACACAGGAGATGGAGGAGCACAGACACATGAGCTAGATCTGGTTTGGATTCCAGACCCAATACTTACTGCTTGTGTGTCACTGGACAGCGGTGTTTAATCCTCCCCGAACCTCAGTGCTCTCATCTTTTAAAATAAGGGAGAGGGACCCAATAATATCTAAGTCACAAAATGTTTTATGCGAACAAACAAAATTACGTAAAGCATGAGGTTCTAAAGAAGCCTGCCACACCCGAGTCATTTTGAAGGCTGAATTAAGAACGTGGAGGGTTTTTCATGGGGGGGGGGGGTGTAGGACACCAGCTTTATTGTAAGGGCTCAAGCCTTGCCCCAAGAAGGCAAATGCCTATTGCACCATTCTGGCCTTTGCCCATCCAGCTTTCTCGTTACGTTTTAAGTGATTTAAAACACATTTCAACAGAGGCCGCCTGAGTGACACTCCATCCACGGTCTCCCTTTCCAGAAAGACCAAGAAAAATCACAGGTCCTGGAGGGAAGCACAAAGGTAAACCATAATTCAAATCCGGACGGGCTCCGGATCTGTGGCGGACGTCTCAATCTCTGTGAAGCTCAGTCTCCTCGCCTGTAAAATGGGGATGATGAAGGATCTGCTTCAGGGGGTCGTTACACCGACACAAAAAGGTGACGCACGTCAGAACCCGCCAGGCATGGCGCCCGGCCGGCTCAGCACGTCAGCGCGCAGGCAGGCTTCACCCACCGCCCCAGCTCCGCCACGGCCGCAAACCACCCGGCTTCCACCGCGGCGGGGGTGGTCAGGCACCGGGGGCAAGAGGGCCCCGGCCCCGCTCCTCGCCTCAGGCACAACGGGCGTTCGACGCGGAGAGGCCGACGCCACCGGGCCTGGACGCCCACACCAGGGGTCCCCGACGCGGGGCCAGCGGCCGCCCTCACTGGACCCGAGAATTCAGGCCAGTGCCCTGGACAGGCCCACCACGCGAGCCCCGGGGGCCGACCCCAGCCCTGCTCGGGCTCCGGTACTCACCGCGTGGAGACGCCGTCGCGGCTCCCTCACACGCCGGCCAACCGCCGCGCACACCTCCACCGCGGTTCCTCACCTGCAGCGTCGACCGCAGTTCCGGGGCGGGGCTTGCACTCACGCACGCGCACGCCCTGCGACAGGAAGTCCCGCCCCCATCTAGACGCCGCCGCGTGATTCGCTGCCGCCGCGTGATTCGCTGCCGCCGCGGCGGATCGCAGATATCCGGAGCGCAGGCGCAGAGAGAGTGGTGAGAAGTAGCAAGGCTGAGTGAGGTTGGGCTGGCGGTTCTCCTCCCGGGCTTAGGTAGCAGAAGGAGCAGGTGATTCGGCGGTTCAGCATCCGGCTCAGTGCCAGCTCGTGCACCGGTACGCGTTTTCTTCTATTCTTGGTCTAGTTTTAGTGCAGTGGCTGTCCACGAATGAAGTACCTACTGTGTGCCTGGAGCCTTGCAAACATTTTAGCATCTAATTTACAATCCAACCAGCCTGTATCAGAGGTGCTGTTTTCTCTGGTTTTTTTTCATGCCTCACCTATTGTTCATTGATGGTTAGGCTAGGTCCGCCTGACTCCAAAGCTCGCGCTTTCATTGCCAAGCTCAACGGGGTCCTTTGTTATATGCAGAGAAATCAGCTTCACAGTAGACAGTCACCTTTTCGATGTGGGCGTCACCACGCCATCTGGGAAACCTTTCCCATATGCTGTCTCTGGCTGGTGACCTTGAGAAGTCCTAAAGGAATTCATAAAGTTTAGGTCAAGTGAGCCTCCTCACCCTGCCTTGCAGCCACCATGGGACAGAACTTAACTAATTTCTTGAGGGAACTTGCCAGTGTGTCCCCAAGGGCCTGGGTGCGTAAAGCCTGTGCCCGAGTAGTGTCTGAAGAAGTCTGATGACTAGAGACTGAAGCTGTCCACATGGCAGAGTGAGGAGGAAGGGCTGCATGTCCCTACATGGCAGGACAGGGGTTCCTGTCCCCTCTGGGCTAGTTACACACCTTGGAGGATTGCAGCGTTGTCCTGACAGAACCTTACCTAACTGGGCTGTTTGGTGGCAAAAGGGTCCTCAGCAGAAACGGGCTAGAAATAGGGCCCCTGCAGTGGGACTTGGGGTCAAAATGGGGCATGGTGGAGATTCTCAGTGGAGGTCTCTGAAAAACTGGCAAAAGCATCTGTATTAGTCAGGGTTCTCCAGAGAAACAGAGACAACAGAATATGTATATACAGAGAGAGAAATTTGTCTTAAGAAATTGGCCCAGAGTGATTGCAGAGGCTTGACATAACCAAACTTGGGTGAGGTAGGCCAGCAGGGTGAAGACTCGGGGAAGAGTCCAAAGACAGTCAACTGGCAGAATCCCTTCTTGCTCAGAGGATGTCAGTCTTTGTTTTATTAAAGCCTTCAACTGGTTGGATGGGGCCCACCCACACTGTGGAAGGTAATCTGCTTTACTCAGAGTCCACAGATTTAAATGTTAATCTCGTCCCAAAAACACCTTCACAGAAACATCTAGAATAACGTTTGACCAAATTTCCAGGCACAGTGGACACATAAAGTTAACCATCACAGCATTCTAGGAGAGAAAAGAGTAGCTTTTGTTTGGACATCCTCCATGTTGGAGGAGACAACTCTATTGGACAGGCAAGAAAGATTTGCAAACAGCACCAGCTAAGTTAAAATAGCTTTTCGCCCCTTTATCTCTTATGGCTTTGGGCAGTTGAAAGCAGCCGTATGGAGAGGAAGTAGCCAGAAGGAGAGGAAGTAGACGAAAGAGGGATGAGGAGCAGATTACCTCCCCTTTTCCCAGCTCTATGTCTCAGAGTCTGGATCAGACCTAAGCTGGGGAAAAGGGAGAAGTTAGAAATTTGCATGTGAGATGGAAATTTTGACATCAGATTAGATGGTGTTTTTGTTTATTCATTATTTTTTCACGATATGAGGGGGTGTTTTCCCCTTGATTATTATGGATGATATTTCAAAATGGCATTCTTTCGGGGCGCCTGGGTGGCTCAGTCATTAAGAGTCTGCCTTCGGCTCAGGTCATGATCCCAGGGTCCTGGGATCAAGCCCCGCATCGGGCTCCCTGCTCGGCGGGAAGCCTGCTTCTCCCTCTCCTGCTCTCCCTGCTTGTGATCCTGCTCTCGCTCTCTCTCTCTCTGTCAAATAAATATATTTAAAAAAAAAATCTTTAAAATGGCATTCTTTCTGAGTCAGTTTTAGTGGAGGCACAAAGAGGGAGAAGAAAACAGTAAGTGCACAGTTTCCTTGCTCTCCAAAGCAGGTTCCTTAGAGAGTGTTAGACCTGACAACGAAATTGTCTCCAAACGAGTTTCATGACACTTAGCTCAATATCTAGTTCTAAGTATGAAAGGATTGAAATTGAAGAGGCCGAGAGAGAAAGGATTTCCTTGCAGAACATTGCTTACAACTTGTGGCTGAAGTTAAATAAGTATTAAAATAATTTATTTCAACAAGCATCTCCTTCTTCAGAACTCCCAGCTTGTTCTCTATGGAGTGTAGCACTTTCAGCTCTGCGTTAGATTGGGAGATTTACTTTCTTGTCTTAGTTCTCCTAGATTACAAGTACCTCAAAGAATTTCCTTCAGATTCATCTTGGTATTCCCTAACATGCCTAGTCAGTGTCTGGCTGACGTAGTGAGTCATGGGTGTTTGTTGAAAGAATGAATGAGAAAGCCGTTGACCTTAGCTTGAGGGCTGGTTCCCCGTGCCCACTTTTATAGTTAAACCCAGCACCAGAAGTGACGAGTACTGACTTTGTCACATAGCTCCTGTTCATAGTTCATTGCAGCTTTTTTTGTTACAGCCCAAACTGGAAACAACCAAAATGTCCTATGATATAGATGGATGGTTAAACTATGGTGTGTGGTTATTATTTTGTAATATATACATATATTAAGTCATTATGTTGTACACCTTAAACCTACGAAATTTGTATGCCAATTATATCTCAATAAAGCTGGGGGGAAAACCTATGGTACATCAAAGGACAAAATTACAGGATGGAGAACAGATTAATGGTTTCCGGAGATTAGGAAGGAGGGCGTGATTAGAGGTTGAGTATGTGGAGTATCTTACACAGAGCTCCTAAATCCTTTGGAATTTCCTGGGTGACAGGAACATCTTTTGTTCTAATGGGATGATTCTTAGTGGGCCCCTGGGTGGGGGCTGGTCACCAGAAACCCCAAGCCATGATTAGAAGCTTGGAACTTTAAGCCCCAACCTCCAAGGAGGGGAACGGGAGAGAAAACTGAGTTGATCATGCTTACGTGAGGAAGCATAAAGTCCCTAAAATGTGGGGTTCTCAGAACTTCCGGGGTAGTAAACAAGAACACATCCAGGGCGCCTGGGTGGCTCAGTTGGTTAAGCGACTGCCTTCGGCTCAGGTCATGATCCTAGAGTCCCTGGATCGAGTCCCCGCATCGGGCTCCCTGCTCCGCAGGGAGTCTGCTTCTCCCTCTGACCCTCCCCCCCTCTCATGTGCTCTCTCTCATTCTCTCTCAAATAAATAAATAAAATCTTTAAAAAAAAAAAAAAGAACACATCCATCCATGGGCTGGAAGGGTGGCACACCCAAACCATGGGACAGAAAGAAGTTCCTGTGTTCAGGACCTCACCCTATATAATTTTTCATCCGACTGCTCATTTGTACTTTAATAAACTTTGTAATCAATCAGTAATAGTAAGTCAAGCATTTTCCCAAGTTCTGTGAGCCTTTCTAGCAAATTGTCCAACCCAAGGAGGGGGTCATGGGAACTCCCAATGTGTAGCCAAGGTGGACAGAACTTGTGGGTAACCTGGGACCCATTTCTTAGGATTAGCATCTAAGGGAGGCAGTCTTATGACCCTGAGCCCTTAACCTGTGGGGTTAACTGCAGTTAGTGTCAGAATTGCGTTGAATTGCAGGACACTGAACTGCTGTCCACAGAGAAATGGAGCATTGTTTGCTACGGAACAGCCCACACATCTGGTGTCAGACGTGGTTGCAGCAGTGCAGAAACTGTTCCCAAATGCCCAACATCCTCGGCATCAGGGAAATCCAAATCAAAACCTCAATGAGATACCGCCTCACGCCAGTCAGAATGGCTAAAATTAACAAGTCAGGAAACGGCAGATGTTGGTGGGGATGCGGAGAAAGGGGAACCCTCCTACACTGTTGGTGGGAATGCACGCTGGTGCAGCCACTCTGGAAAACAGTACGGACTCAAAAAGTCAAAAATAGAGCTACCCTACGACCCAGCAATTGCACTACTAGGTATTTACCCCATAGATACAAATGTAGTGATCTGAAGGGGTACATGCACCCCAATGTTTATTTTTTTTTAAAGATTTTATTTATTTATTTGACAGAGAGAGATAGCGAGAGCAGGAACACAAGCAGGGGGAGCGGGAGAGGGAGAAGCAGGCTTCCCGCCGAGCAGGGAGCCCGATGCGGGGCTCGATCCCAGGACCCTGGGATCATGACCTGAGCTGAAGGCAGACGCTTAACGACTGAGCCACCTGGGCGCCCCACCCCAATGTTTATAGCAGCAATGTCCACAATAGCCAAACTGTGGAAAGAGCCTAGATGTCTATCAACAGGTGAATGGATAAAGAAAATGTGTATATATATGCAATGGAATATTACTCAGCCATCAAAAAAATGAGCTCTTGCCATTTGCAGCGATGTGGATGGAACTAGAGGGTATTATGCTAAGCGAAATAAATCAATCAGAGAAAGACAATTATCATATGATCTCACTGATATGAGGAATTTGAGAAACAAGACAGGATCATAGGGGAAGGGAGGGAAAAATGAAACAAGACGAAACCAGAGAGGGAGACAAACCATAAGAGACTCTTAATCTGAGGAAACAAACTGAGGGTTGCTGGAGTGGAGGGGGTTGGAGGGATGGGTAACCGGGTGATGGGCATTAAGGAGGGCAGGTGATGTAATGAGCACTGGGTGTTCTATGCAACTGATGAATCACTGAACTCTACCTCTGAAATTAATACACTGTATGTTAATTAGTTGAATTTAAATTAAAAAAATAATAAAAAACCTCTGTTTCCCACTCAGATAGTAAAAATAACTTACACCTGAGTCATCATAATTCACCTAATGCCTTGCCCAGACCTCTGAAGAAGCTCCAAGCACCATGCATTAAAACATAAAAACCACAGAGTACATACATATAAACACAGTAATTTGGTGTTTCTTTACCACCATCTGATAAGGTGCCTCTTTTTCTCAACAGTACCTAATGAGCAATTCCCCATGTCAATAAATCTAAATCTATAAATGGGGACAGATCCAAGTTTTAGAAGCCTGACGCTTACATAATTGCGGAGGGAGAACTCTTTAAAAAATTATCATTACAATACAACATCCCAGTGGCAGTATAATATCCAAAACTGGGGAAGTATGGCAGAGGGAAGTCAGATTGAGAAGAGACAGCAGTTTTAACCAATTACTCTTAGAATATCCTACCTTTGCAAATATTAGAATATCCTACCTTTGCAAATAATGAGGATAGTGATGTGAACACATGGCAAGAATCGCTCTCGGGGGCGCCTGGGTGGCTCAGTTGGTTAAGCGACTGCCTTCGGCTCAGGTCATGATCCTGGAGTCCCTGGATCGAGTCCCGCATCGGGCTCCCTGCTCGGCAGGGAGTCTGCTTCTCCCTCTCCCACTCCCCATTTGTGTTCCCTCTCTCGCTGTGTCTTTCTCTGTCAAATAAATAAATAAAATCTTTAAAAAAAAAAAAAAAAAAAGAATCGCTCTCGGGATCTTAGAAGGAGCCAGCGCAGGAAAGGGTCCCTGAGCTCAGGCTTCTTTCACATTGTGGCAAACCTGCCTTTGCCTCCATGATCAGTGGCTGCGTAGAATTGTATTATGTGGAGGTACAACATTTTATTGACTTGATTTCCTGTTTCAAACATTTGCTGTCATCAGTAACACCGTGATAACCATTCATGTGCTGACATTTTTGTGTGCGTGTCTGATTCTTTTCTTAAAAAGAATTCCAAAAAGCAAAATTTCTGAGCCAAATGGAATGGAAGCTTTTACTGCACGTTTCCATGTCATTAACCAGAACGTCATGCTGTTCACCACCAACCCATGCTGCCGTGTAGGACTAGGGCTAAATTCCTTTCAGTTCTGAGCTCTGCTCTCTGCATTGAGCTCCCCATCAGATTCGCTCTCCAGTCCTGGGTTTAGCAGGTCAGCTTCAGCTGGCAGACAGTTCTGCCCAGAACCTGAGTCCCCAGTCCCTTGGTTCAGTTCACAATTCCCTGGTTGTTGGGGATTCCTTCCCCAGCTCTAGTGTGCAGTCCCCATTTACTAGTCTTCTGGGTTAGTCCACGCTGAGAATTGCTGGTGGCGTGCACAGCAATTTCTCTTGGCCAGTCACAGTAACATTTCTTGGGTACTGTTGGTGTGCCGAGATGCATATGTTTGTCTTATTTTATGTAGATAAAGGCTATTGCTAACGGGGATCTCCAAAGCCAAAAAGCCACAAAAATTGGTGGGCACGGGTCGCGAACCTAAGAGCTATTAGAGCAATCGCCCCCAAACCCAAAGACTCCTGTGTTAGGATAAGTTGGTCATCAAACAGGTTAAATTGAACTACGTCACCCACCAGCCTCAAGAAAATTTCCATGAAACGAAGTACACTATAAAACACTGCACAACCCCCACCCAGCAGCACATCCCAATTAGGTATTAGTTTGGCCCCGAGAAACCCAAGGACTTAACCAAAAAGATCCTTAAACTCTGAAGAGTCAAATGTTCCACTTTCCAGCACACCTTTTCAGTCTGTTCTCAATGCAACAGCTATCGTGAACCCGATGGTGCCATTTCTCTGTCCGCCTCTGCAAGACCTTCCCATTTTGCTCAGAGACTAAGACCAAGTCCTTGCAATGGCTTATGAGGCCCCACATGGCCTGGCTCCCTGTCAGCTTCTGACTTTAGCTCCTACCTCTCTCTCTCAACCACCTGCTGTAGCCACACTGGCCTCCTCCCTGTTCCTCTCATACCTG
Source organism: Mirounga leonina (assembly GCF_011800145.1). Classification (NCBI taxonomy): domain Eukaryota; kingdom Metazoa; phylum Chordata; class Mammalia; order Carnivora; family Phocidae; genus Mirounga; species Mirounga leonina. The sequence goes on along the minus strand of NW_023270825.1, from coordinate 10,088,800 downwards.
GCTCTTTGCCATCTTTGTTCCTTCTACCAGGAAGGACTTCCCCCCCATAATTCTGCTTGGCTCATACCTTCACTTCCTTTTGCCTTGGTACTTCTTCAAATAATAGACTGTGTGACTTTACAGTTGTTTATCTGGTTTCATCCCCCCTCCCTCCCTCCTGCTGACTTGTAAACTGTGAGGACAGGTACTTTGATCTCGTTTGGGTCTTGTGCTGTCTCAGTGCCTGGATCAGTGTCTGGCGTGATGGGCCAGCCTTCAGTAGAGGCTTTCTGAATAACTGAACGTCGGCCACTGCAAGGATTAATATTATTCTGAAAACCACCTTCTTGTCTTTATTAGAAATCAGTATTTATCCTTTTGTTCTAGAACTTCGATCAGATTTGTTATGAACTGTATTATGCAGACAGTACATCCTATCCCCGAATTAAATGACAAAGCACTTTATATTAGCTGATGGTGGTGGATACAGTGACCAGATCCTCTCTATAATAACTTGATGTTTCCCTTGGCTGGTGTAGGGACCAAAGGCAGGCTGCCACAAAATGTGCCATGTGGGTATATTGACTATTTTAAATAAAAGTTACTTAAGAAACAACTTCTGCAGGGACACTAAGACCCTCCTCTGTACCCCTGACAGGGTTACTGAACCCGCGATCGAGCTGCTCACCTCAGGACCGTCCAATAAGTTGAGTGACAAGTTGTTGAAGCAAGGCATACAATTTATTTGAGAAAGCCCACTAGCCAAGAAGATGGCAGGCTAATGTCCCAGACAACCAACCATCTTACCACCTCCATGCAGGGGAGGAATTTTAAAGGTGAAAGGAAGGAGAAATCAGCCTCAAAGTTTAAGCACATAAAATCAAAGGTTGATTATAATTCTTGAGAGAAGATTTTAGGCTCTAATTGCGGGGTTATCTGTCTGCCTTGACCAAGTCCTTGGTTGCAGTCACTGGGTTGTCACCTGCTTTTGGGTTGGTATCAGTTGCATTTTTTAAGTTCCTTATAGAGCTTTAAACAATATCGATTATTACCTTGGGTACAGTTTAAGCTCTAGATTGTGTTTGAGAGTTACAGGCAGGTATGTTAACGTAGTTTGCTCTGTGTTGTAGGTAAAGGTTTCTTATGTAGAGATTACCTTACTTTCAAACAATTCAAGGCAAGAAGAGAAGGGAGGCCTTCAAAGTGACAATGGTTTTGAGACAGAGCAGGGACTGGATTTGGGTCCCCTCAATCCTGACGCCCAGCATTCCTGGATAGCAGAAACCCTATGCCCCTTGAGCAGCGTATCTTGCAGGAATGTGGAAGCAGGATGCCTACCAAAGAGGGGACTTGACTAGGAAGCCTGGCAAAGACCCAACCAAACCAGTCTGCACCGAGGTTGACCCCAACACTGACTTTCCACCAATGTTATCCCTCATTATAATACTAAAAATCACACCCAGGGGTGGAGATTTAACATGCTCATGAGACACACGATGCATGACAAAGCATGCTCTGTCCAGTGCACCTGCATACTCAACTTCTTGTATCTCTCCCCGCTATATGCTTAGATGTCACTCCTTTCCCACCTTGGCCTCTTTAAAAACTTTCCCTGGCCTTTGTTCAGCCTGAAGGATCCTTTCTTTCGTGCTGTCTCCTTGTTGCTCGAGCATAAGCCCCAATAAATCCCTTGCCTGGGGCACCTGGGTGGCTCAGTGGGTTAAGCGTCTGCCTTCGGCTCCGGTCATGATCTCAGGGTCCGGGGATTGAGTCCCGCATCGGGCTCCCTACTCAGCGGGGAGTCTGCTTCTCCCTCTCCCTCTGGTGCTCCCCCTGCTTGTGTTCCCTCTCTTGCTGTCTCTCTCTCTCTGTCAAATAAATAAATGACATTTTTTAAAAATAAATAAAACCCTTGCCTAGAACTTCCATGGCACAAGTACACTATGAAAGCACACATGAGTGTGTCTTTCCACAATGCCAACTTTATTCAATTACAAAGCAAAGTTAATGCAATTATGAAGTAGGTTCAGGATTCCAAACTCAATGACATTTAACTATGTGGTTACTTTGGCTTCTTAACACGGCACACAAAGCAAAGTATAAGATACAACAAACAAGATAGGACAAGAGGTAAAAAGTTAATGAACAAGAGGCACCTGGGTGGCTCAGTGGGTTGAGCCTCCAACTCTTGGTTTTGGCTTAGGTCACAATCTCAGGGCTGTTGGATCAAACCCCACATCAAGCCCCACATGGAGGCCTGTGTCGGGCTCCATGCTCAGCTGGGTGTCTGCTTGAGAATTCTTTCTCTGTCTCCGTCTGCCCTTCCCTGCATTTGCCCTCTCGTGCTCTTGTGCTCTCTTTCTCTCAAATAAATAATCTTAAAAAAAAAAAAAGGGGGTGTACCCAGTTTGCTACAAAAATCCTCCCCTTTTTAGGGCGCCTGAGTGGCTCAGTCGTTAAGCGTCTGCCTTCGGCTCAGGTCATGATCCCAGGGTCCTGGGATCGAGCCCCGCATCGGGCTCCCTGCTCGGCGGGAAGTCTTCTTCTCCCTCTCCCACTCCCACTGCTTGTGTTCCCTCTTTCGCTGTGTCTCTCTCTGTCAAATAAATAAATAAAATCTTAAAAAAAAAAATCCTCCCCTTTTCAAGGGATTTAATCAGTCTTGGACCCTGGCAGACTTCTGGCTCTGCTAGTTCTCAGTTCTGGATGTGTCATCAGCCTGTGCTGGTTTTGGGTGATGTCTGGTCTTAGAGGCAACGCCCTTGGCTGCTGACATTACTGCTTGACATGAGTGGCTCATCTTGCTCTCTACATCCAATCCCCCCCCCCCCCCCAGTCAATTTCTATTACTTGGCCAGCCCCAAAACCTGAGTAACAATTCTTGTTTTGGTTTCCAGTTTCGGTTTCCAGTTCTGGTTTCCAGTTTCGGTTTCCAGTTTCCAGTAAGCAAAACCTATCTCATTGGCTGTGCTCCAGTCAAAGAGGGAGTTGTTATAAATATCCAGAGTCAGATCTTCTGGAAAACACATCCAAGCTCAGACTTTGGAGTCTATTACATAGAAAATCTGCTTCTAGGTAAGACAGGGAGGGGTGGACAGAGGCTGCTCTCTCTTCCGTGGCCTCCAGCCTCTGGTGGGTGGTGGGCTCAGTGCATGCAAGGGAAGCCCATGTGAATCTGCTCCCAGAAGGCTCTTTTGTTTTTCATGAGGTCAGTCAGGAGGGAGGGAAGGGAACTCTAGCCCACACCTGCCCTTTGGCTGTGGGACTCTGGGATGATAAGCCGTGTTCAAGCCTGGGTGGAAGTGGGCTAAGCAGAGGAAAAAGACAAGTGTCAGGAGGAACCAAATCAGAGACATTCCAAGCCCAGGCTTTGGAAGCAGCTGGACTTGGGGCAAATCACTTGCCCGCTCTGTGCCAGAGGCCTTTGCTCATCTATAAAATGGGGATAGTAATCTCTTTGTTCTCATTGTCTTAAGTGAGGATGATGGGGGATCGCTGAGCCCACCAGTCGAGAAAGAAGTCTTGAGACGTTTTATGGTGCAAAAAGGTGTTATTTCATAGCACAGGGACAGGACCCATAGGCAGGAAGAGCTGCACGGGATTGGGAGGAGTGACTGATTATTATATACTTTTTAATAAGTGGGGATAGGGATAGTATAAGTCTCTAAGGAGTTTGGAAGCAAGGCTTTCAGGACCTCGAGGGACTAGCTGCTGTTAAGCTAGGGTTACTTTTAGTCTGTAATAAAACAAACATGAAGGCATTGAGGCAGCTATGAATTCCTGGAGTCATGTCATGCTGCACATTTCAGGTATCTATCAGTGAGCTACAAGCTGTAAGGAGATTGAATTTAAGCTACGTTTTTCTTGCCTTTGTTTCCCTCGTCGGGGATGGCATGAGAACAGGAACCCAGAGAAACTTGACGACAGTGTGTGCCTTAAAACATAATTGGTTCTTATTTCCTAATTCTGGTGCCTTTTAAACAGCTCTCTGGAGGGACACCTGGGTGGCTCAGTTGGTTAAGCGTCTGCCTTGGGCTCCGGTCATGATCTCAGGGTCCTGGGATCGAGCCCCGCATCGGGCTCCCTGCTCAGCGGGGAGCGTGCTTCTCCCTCTCCCTCTGCTGCTCCCCCTGCTTGTGCTCTCTCTCTCTCTGCCAAATAAATAAAAATCTTAAAAAAAAAAAAAATAAACTGCTCTGTGGAAACTTAAGAAAGTCCCAGAAAGAGCTAAGAAGTTGGCACTGCAGTTTGGGAGGTGGGAGGAAGGAAGCAGCCCGCCTGGAGAAAGAAAGGCCACTTCCTACCCTCCCTTAATCCTTTCCAGGACCCTTTCCTGACCTGCTGCCCTGACAAGCTCAGAGCGGTCTCTCTGTCCCCATTGGAGCCCCTCGAGTTTTTCAAAGTTGTGGGCATGACCCCCACTTCGGGTGTCCCCTCCCCCCATCAAAGCTCCACCCCGTTCAAAAAGAAATAAGCCCACATTGGAGTCATTTGCCCCCCCACCACAGCACACCAAGACTTCATCACAATGTCAACCTCTCCCAGGAAGGTGACCTTTTGAAAGTCCACCTGAAAATAAATATAAAAAAAAAATTAAAAAAAAATAAAAAAATAAAAAATAAAAATAATAAAAATAATAAATAAATAAATAAATAAATAAATAAATAAATAAATAAATAAAAATTAAAAAAAAAGAAAGTCCACCTGACATGTCCGGCTCAGCACTAGTGAGGTCGTCTGCCACCTGCATTTCTCCCTGGTGTCCTGGCCTGAAGCAATCCTTTCTTTTCTTTTGCTGTTGATGCCTTACCTCACCTTTTCCTTCTTAGGAAAGCCTTCATTTTTGCGTAGCTTCTCAGAGCATCTCTCTGCTTGCTGCATGGACTGCTGCCCTGTGACCAGGGGGCAGGGGGCAGGGTGCAAGAGCATCAGGCTCAGCCACTCGCCGCTGACAAAATCCAAAGGCAGAGAGAGAGAGAGCAGGGGTGACACAAGAAAGGGATTTATTTTAGTGAGGCCAACGCAGGGAAGACAGTGGACCAGTGTCCCAAAGGCTGTCTCCAAAGTGCTGAAAATATTGCCAGGTTTACATAAGGAAAATGTGGGACAAAATCGGTGCGTACTGCAGATGGGCAGTGAAGGTCATTGCCTTGGGTCTTTATTGCTGGGGAGTGGAGGGGTAGTTTCGGTTCCCACCGTGGGAGGCTTGGCCCGCCCAGGCTCCTGCCTGAGTTAAAAAATAAGCTGTAAGAGGAACCTAGTCAATTAGAAAGGAAAACTGAGGTCGAAATGGAGGTGTTGAAATCCTTTCAGCCCGATATGTGCATGATTTGCTGAATAAAGCCAATCAGATCCTCACATTTTCTTGGGTTGAATTTTGTCAACAGCCGTCTCTGCAGATTAGACTCAGGTTGATGCTTGTCACTTTCTGCGCCATGGAATTCTTCCCAGTAGCCACTTCAGTGTCTTCCCTGGCTTCTAAGGTAATGGGGTCCAAAGTAATGTCAGTGAGCCTGGCCAAAGCCACAGAGGTGGTGTCCGTAGGTGAGTGCTCCCAGAGGGGCTGGTGGGGGGGCGAGGAGATGGATGGGGAGGGACAGAGTCCACTTCTAGCTTCACCTCCTTGGTTTTCACTGACGTGTCCTGATTTTAACAAAATTCTTCAGTTTGGGCCCATTTTCTTCATTAGTTTGTGTGAGCGCCCTCTCCAGTCTTAGCTATTTATTCTCGCTGTTTATCTTCCCTTTTGCCTCTGTTATATAACAAGAATTCAATCGAGTACATTTTAAAGATCTAACTGGCTTTATCAGTAGTCAGTTTATTAATTTGGCCAGCTTCCCAGTTAGCAAGGAGAGGGGAGCCCCAAAGGGCTACAGAAAATTCAAGTTTTTAAAAGGTAGAGAGCAGTAAAAAAGAAATTATTAGGAGAGAAACCATTGTTTTAGGCAAGGTCACCCTCCTAAGGAGAATGGACAGGGCCCCTCAGTAAATTCCCTAGTGCTCTCTGGGAAATCCCATGTTGACTGGTTAAGGGTTATATTCCTGGGGGACTGAAACTGCTGTCAGGTTAGGTATTAAGTCTTGGTTTACACTTGGGGCCTTAACGGAAGTGACGCCATTTTGGGCCTGTGATTTTCTTTTTTAACCGCCCCCCCCCCCCCAGCCTTCATTAACTCCCTCCCTCAAAGTCAACCTTTCTGATATGCTTAATGTGTATCTGTTTTTCATATGTATTTTTGCAAAATGGGTGTTAGCTTTCTGTTTGCAGGTGTTTTAATTTATGTATAGAATAGTATGCTGCCGACCTCATTGTATTGCTTTTTCCACCCTGAGAACTATGTTTTTGAAATTGTCAGGGTCACCAAGTGAGTATTTAGTGCTGGCTTCCAATTGTTGCAAACACTGCCACTTAGCTGTCACTCTCCTGGTGCAGACACCCAGGGCCCTCCCTCCTTCCCCAGCACAAACAGCAGCATAGTATGGAATGGGGAGGACGGGGCCTCGACCCTGTGCACTCACCCTCTGTTCTTTCTCAGGACTCACCCTGTCATCCACAGCTGCTCTGAGCCAGGCCACAACTTCCCTGGGATCCCTGCTGGGGACACTGAAAGCCTCCTGCCTGCTGGGATCCCCTATGGTGAACTTGACTGTTTTCAAGGTTGGAGGTAACTGGCCCTGGGTAACCCAATACATGCAAGTTTGACAAGGAAGTCAGGGAGTCCATGAAGGCTTATTGCAGTCTGAAAAGATTTGCTGAACAATATGAGAAAGTTATGTAATCTCCCACTAAGAAAACATTGACCCTGAACTGACATCCTTGTTCAGAGAGCGTGGCATCCTGTTCCTTCGCCTTGACCAACACCAAGCCCTAAACCACTCTGCCAAGTATCCCTCGTTCACCCAAGAAGGGATGCAGGGCAGCATGCCTGCTTTGCCACATCTGTAGGGGTGTGTTTGTTTTTGTTTCATTTTGTTTTGTTTATTTTAAACAAATCAGGCTTGGATGGCAGAGAGAAAGAGAAAGATTCATTTCTGCTCTCCCCACAAACAGCCCCCCATCGACCAAGCCACACACAGATTGAAAAAAAACACTCTATGTGATAACTGGGTTTTCTGGAACGAGGACCTCAAACCCTGTCTCCAGATAACTCCAGGTTAAAAAAGCATGCAAATCCATTTGGGACAAGTCATTCGAGTCTGGAATCAGACTCCCTAGCAATCCTTGCCAAGCTCAGGGCTGCAGGGTCCCCTTCCCCAGAAATCCCCCATGTCTGAATGAAGCAGGGAAGCCTCAGGTGAGGTCATTTCTTCCCGTCTCCAACATGGGCAGCGCCATCACCCTAGGTGGGCTGTAGGTTCAGGGAGCCAGGGGGAGGCCAGTATGGATCCACTCACAGAATGTTCTTTGGTTTCTAGCCAAAGCTGCAGCAGCTGTGATAGGAGGAGGTGAGTCTCTGCAGGGAAGGGGTTCAAGTCCTTATCTGGCCCCCCCAAGCCTGGGAGCAACCATCCTTGTCCAGGCCTTGTACAGATGTTGGGGAGGAGGTGAATCCATGGAGATGGGCAGGAAGCCAGGAACAGGAAACAAGCAGCAAGGAGCTTGGACCCATGGGTGTCATGGAAACTGCACAATGGACACAGTCCCAGCAGGGTCCCCATCTCCTCTCACACAGGACATTCACTGTGTGACCCTGGGTGTGTCTTTGAACTCTTCCGAACTCCTGTTTCCTCTCTGAGAAATGGGCCATGCCCGTAGTCTCTCCTGAGCTCAGAGTTCACCCCCTTGCCTGGCCCCCCTCCCCCGCTGAAGCCCCCTGAGCCTGATTGAGTGTGTGTGGGGGGGTCCCTTCCCCTGAGCCCTCCTCTTAACCCAGCTCCTCCCCCCACAGCCCTGTCCACGGCGGCCGTGCCCGCCATGCTGAACGCCGTGGGCTTCACCGGGGCCGGGATCGCCGCCTCCTCGCTGGCGGCCAAGATGATGTCCGTGGCTGCCGTTGCCAACGGGGGCGGGGTCGCCGCCGGCAGCCTGGTGGCCACGCTGCAGTCCGTGGGTAAGTGTCCCCGGCGGGGCTTGCTGTGCAGCGTGAGGAGGACAAGAGCCTCAGGACCCAGCCCAGATCTTAGCCTCACCTACCCTCAGTCTCTGTCCCTAAGTGTCACCCTCCAGGTTCTCTCTGGGAGGTGCAGGAGGGAGGGACGGAACCCTGGCCTGGGGTGTGCAGGCTTCAGGCTGGCTATCCGCAGTGGGTTGGCTGGGTGCCTCAGGGATGTGTGCCTCACCTGGGCTCAGCCTTTTTCCCTGGAGAGTGACAGCTCCCGGTTCTGGCTTTCTCCATTGGAGTGCATGCCCCAGGGCTGCAGGCCCCTGCCCTCCCAAGGCAGAGATCCTGAGGGCTTTGGGAAACAGGAGGGTGCTGACTGGGGTTCCGGGGCCTCAGACCCTCCCGAGGGGCCCTGAAGTCTTTGACCTCACGGTTTTGTCCCACGGAGCTGGCCCAGTTCTGCAGCTCTGAAGAGCTTGGCTCCTTCCCACTCTGCTCACCCTCTGCTTCTCCCCTAGGAGCAGCTGGACTCTCACTGTCATCCAAAATCATCCTGGGCTCCACAGGGACAGTGCTCGTGTCCCGCATGGTGGGCCTGTAATAGTTTCCCGCCTCTCCGCCTGCAGAGAAGAGCCCTGCCGCCACCGGCCCGCCCGATGCAGGGAGGGACCAACCCTGGGTGACAACTGTACCCTGAGGAAAATAAGGAATAAAAATTGTTATTGCAGCCCCTCCTGAATCCCTTCCTTCCGGCTTGAAGTCAGGGGGTCGGGTCACTCCTCTTTCCCAGTCTTATGGTCAGAGTGACATGGCGTAGGGGTGCAGTCAGCTGGGATGGGCCAAAATGTGCAGACCGGTGGCTGCCCCTGCCCAGCTTGTGACTCTGTGTGTGACTCGGGGTAGGCCACCTCCTCTGTGGCCTTCATTTGTCCCTCTCAGCATGGGGAGTTGGTTCAAATGACCTCAAAGATCTCAGCCAGGGTGGGTGTTTGGCTCAGTTCCTGGGCAGTCAGGAACCGGGTGGGGGCTGGGGGCCGGCGAGCGAGGGCATCCCTCCAAGCTGCAGGTCTAATGGCTCTGTCCTAAGTGGCCTGGCTCAGAAGGCCCAGGCCCCATGAGTCACTGCTCCATCCTCAAGTTAAAGTCCACCGTCCAGCCCTTGCTGTTCTCCTCAGCAGCTAGAAGGGAAATCTAGTTTGCCGGGGGCTCTGACCTTTCTAATTCATGGCCCTAGTCCCTAAATGTCATCCTCCCAGAACAAGATCTTAGAGAAACTTCTCTTCGCTAGGATGGCTTCCAACTCGGAGCATGGGAAAACTGGCTTATGTGCTGATTTGCTCCTCCTTTCCACAACTCTTGGGGCACATGCTGTGGGTCAAGCCTGGCCAGGTGCTAGGGAACTTGCTGGGGAACTTGGACTTTTTCTAGACAGCTGGGAGAGTCTGCTGGGGGGATGGACCAACAGGTAGACAGCCATCGATGCTGTGCTCTGGTTAAGTGCCATGCCAGAGGCCAGCCCAGGGCTCCGGGGCCCAGCAGAAGGCATGGAAAGTCTTAGTCTGCTATAACAAAAAGCCTATAAACTGGGTGGTTTATAAGTAACAGAAATGTATTTTTCACAGTTCCAGAAGCTGGGAAGTCAGAGATCAAGGCACTGGCAGCCCTAGGTTGCTGGTGAGAAGTTGTTTCTTCGAGGGCCCCTTTTTGCTGTGCCCTCACGTCATGGAAGGGCAAGAGCTCCCTCTGGCCTCCTTTGTAAGGGCACTAATCCCACCCAGGAAGGCTCCACCCTCATGATCTCAGCATCTCCCAAAGGTCCCACCTCCTGATACCATCATCTTGGGAGTTAGGACTGCACCCTGAAATTTGGGGTACACAAACATTCATACCATAGCAGGCATATTGGCATATCATAGAAGTTTGGGTTCTATCCTGAGGGTTATGGAGAGACAAGGGTTTCCAACATGATATTGACCCAATCGCAGACCTGCACCCCTGCACACTCTGTCCTCAGTGCTGTCAGCAGCCTGACAAGATCTTGGTTTCCAACAAGAACCAAACTTAGGAGTGTAGAGCTATGGACATTGAAAAAAGTTAAGCGACTCATCCGTGTCCACCAGTGGTGTCTAGTTGGATCACTGAAGCATGGTTGCTACCTAGCCATAGGAATCACCCCTTAGGGTAGTAATTCAATATTTGGTTCTTTTTCTTTCTTTTCTTTCTTCGATGCCTCGGAGAATCTGATAAAGGCTGTGAATCCTCTCCCCACCAAAACACACACATTCCCAAAATAATGCCGCCAACTTCAAGGCCTTCATTAGAACTTCTGAAGGCCTCCTTGGAGCTGAAGGTAAATGCCCCTGCTTTAACTGGAGGTCCGGGTCTCCACCAGGGCATGTGGGTCTGCCCTGGATCCGGAAGGTTGGACAGGTTGGCTCACTCCCTGCCGAGGCCCAGCAGGCCACTATGCAAGACCACCCATTGTTCTGGACTCTGCCCTGACCTCCTTCGCTCCACTCCCAGGTCCCAGGGGGCCTGTTTTATGCTGACCTGCTTCTTCCCCTTTGGCTGTCAGGTTTGGCCTCTGGAGTAGGTGGATTTCTTTTTTTTTTTTTTTTTTTTACTTTTTTTACTGTGATGTTAATCCCCATACATTACATCATTAGTTTTTGATGTAGTATTCCATGATTCATTGTTTGTGCATAACACCCAGTGCTCCATGCAGAACGTGCCCTCTTTAATACCCATCACCAGGCTAACCCATCCTCCCACCCCCCTCCCCTCTAGAACCCTCAGTTTGTTTTTCAGAGTCCATCGTCTCTCATGGTTCATCTCCCCCTCCGATTTCCCCCCCTTTCATTCTTCCCCTCCTGCTATCTTCTTCTTCTTTTTTTTTTTCTTAACATATATTGCATTATTTGTTTCAGAGGTAGAGATCTGAGATTCAACAGTCTTGCACAATTCACAGCGCTTACCAGAGCACATACCCTCCCCAATGTCTATCACCCAGCGACCCCATCCCTCCCACCCCACCCCCCACTCCAGCAACCCTCAGTTTGTTTCCTGAGATTAAGAATTCCTCATATCAGTGAGGTCATATGATACATGTCTTTCTCTGATTGACTTATTTCGCTCAGCATAACCTGGAGTAGGTGGATTTCTAAGCACGGTGCCCAGTGACCCTCAACGTCATATACTGTCCCGCCCTCAGGGTGTGGTGGGTCCTGTGAACATGATAAGATACCACTTCCATAATTATGTTCAGTTATATGACAGAGGGAGATAATGCAGGTGTGTCAAACCTCATCATATGAGCCTTTTAAAGGCAGAGAATGTTCTCTGTTCATCACAGAGGAGGAATCAGAGATTAGAAGTGGGAGGGGGATTTGAAGATTCTTACCATGGGCTCCGAATGCAAGCCACATTTGGCTGAACACTTGATTTTGGTCTTGTAAAACCCTAAGCAGGGGCGCCTGGGTGGCTCAGTCGTTAAGCGTCTGCCTTCGGCTCAGGTCATGATCCCAGGGTCCTGGGATCGAGCCCCACATCGGTCTCCCTGCTCTGCGGGGAGCCTGCTTCTCCCTCTCTCGCTCCCCCTGCTTGTGTTCCCTTACTGTGTCTCTCTCTGTCAAATAAATAAATAAAATCTTTAAAAAAAAAAAACAACAACCCGAAGCAGACAACTCGGTGAAGCCTGCCTGGACTTCTGCCCTACACTATAACGTAATAAATGGGCCCTGATTTTTGGCTAGGTGCATGCTCCCCACGGAAGGACTGCATTTCCAGTATATCTGGACTGGGTTCTGGCCAGTGGAAGATGAATAGAATGAAGGATGCCATTCTCTGGGCATGCAATTAAAGGGAGCGGGTGGGCTCATCTTTCCCCCTGGGCTCCTTCCCATGAGTTCTGCAGGCAGGGGAATGACCATCTTGAACCTGCAGATGAGAGCAGCACATTAAGGAAGGCAGAACAAGGGGGCGCCTGGGTGGTTCAGATGGTTAAGTGTCTGCCTTCAGCTCAGGTCCTGGGATCGAGTCCCACATTGGGCTCCCTGCTCAGTGGGGAGCCTGCTTCTCCCTCTCCTTCTACTGTTCCCCCTGCTTGTGCTCTCTCACTCTCTGTCAAATAAATAAATAAAATCTTAAAAAAAAAAAAAAGGACGGCAGAACAAGACTTTGGCAGCCTGGGCCTCCAGGAGCCGAGCCACCCCTACCCCACCCTCCCACCCCCAGCTGAGACTCATCTGACTGACTAACAGAAAGAAACTTCTCTTGTTTAAGCCAAGAGGGTCTCTTTCACAGCAAGCTGACATATTCTAATGAACACAGTAGGGGATCTTGATGTCGAGCAATAGAGGAATCAGTCCAACAGAGGGTTGCATTTACCTGTCCTTTTCCATACATCACTATAATAATAGTAATGGACTAAAGAGGCTTAGCACCACGTGGGCAAAGAGAAGGAGAGAGAAGATGACAGGAACACAACTTTGGGAGCCAGAAGTCACATGGACACATGGTTCCACTGAGCAGTCCCAAGAAAGCTGAATCTTAAGTTGTCAGTGGAGAAGGGGAGAAAGAGACAGCTCTCCTCTGGAGGACCCCCAAGGGCTCCACTCCTGGAGGGAGGCATTGGGGTGGACCAGCACAAGTCTGTTGGATATATCTGTTTAGGAACGAGGCAGATCCCCAGGGGTCCCCTCCAGCAGACAACTGGCACTTTATTTTTGGAAGGTTTGGGTCTCTGGGACAAGGGGCACCTGATGCAGCTGAGAGCAGAAGCTTCATACTAAAAAATGAAGAGTTCCCATCCAAGTGTAGAGACCCCCGTTCTTCATCAATAGGCGCCCAGAGCGCTGGCAGCGAGGTTACAACAGCCAGAACAAAGGGAGGAGGATTCTTCTCAGGAATCTTACCTGCCCAAGGCGCTTGGGTGGTTCACTCAGTTAAGCAGTTGACTCTTGATTTCAGCTCAAGTCATGATCTCAGGGTTGTGACACCAAGGCTTAAGATTTGCTCTTTGCCTCTACCCCACCCTTAAGAAACTTAAAAAAAAAAAAAAGGCTCAGCCAGATCCCAGTACAGTCCCGAGTTGACAAGAGCCCCTCCTGCCGCAGGGCCTGACATGAGACATCAATGAATCATCAGGCTCAGACACAAAAGGGAAATGATGTCTCTGGCCCTCTCTCTCCTTTCACCCCCAGCCTTCTGACGCAAGTGCAGCGTCGTCACTGGTTTCCCCACCCGAGAGCAGAGGGCCCCAAGGGGGACCACAGTGGCTGGTCTGAGAGTGTGGAAAACAGTAGGTACAGAAAGGAGTCCTGAGGTGAGGGGAGGGTGGCTGGCCCAGGAGGGATGCTCCACTCTACGGCTTCCATCAGCACCCCGTCTGGGTCTGAGAAGAAAGGGAGCCCTGCCACAGTCCTCCTGAATCCCCACAGAAACTTCTGAGATGGCGCTAAAGCACCCTGAATACCCACAGAGCAAAGCTAAAAGTGCCGGAACAGGGGGATCAAAGCAAGTAACATCAACAGCAGATCTCCTAGGGTCAAGACATCGCCCATGCCGCATCCCATAAAATCTACACACCATTCCAGGAAAGGCAATGCTGCTGCCCCGGTTTTATAGATCTCATTGCAAGAACCTATTAAGAGGCACCGGTGACCTGGGTGGCTCAGTTGGTTGGGCAACTGCCTTCGGCTCGGGTCATGATCCTGGAGTCCCGGGATCGGGTCCCGCATCGGGCTCCCTGCTCAGCGGGGAGTCTACTTCTCCCTCTGACCCTCTTCCCTCTCATGTGCTCTCTCATTCTCTCTCTCTCAAATAAACAAATAAATAAATCTTAAAAAAAAAAAAAAAAGAGGCGCCGGCATGGCTCAGTCAGTTAAGTGTCTGCTGCTGGCCCAGGTCACGATTCCGGGGTCCTCTGAGGGCAGTCTGCTTTTCTCTCTCCCTCTGCCCCTCCCCACCCCACTCATGTGCTTGCTCACTCTCTCTGTCTCTTAAATAAATAAATAAAATCTTAAAAAAAAAAAAAAAAGAACCTGTTAAGAAAAGACCCAAAGTCCCTAACTCTTGGGGAGTTCATAACTCTTATGCTATTGAAGATAGGCATGTTTGCCCAGGCTGAGAACGGCTGGCTTTGTGGTTTATTTCCAGATTCGGAGCCTTCAACTGGCTCCTTGCCCACCAGCTCCCTCCCAGCTGCCTCCTTGAACAGCTGGCCTATATTCAGGGAGATAAAATTATTTTCATAATGAACCAATTGATGAAGAGATTCAGGGTAGGGGGTGAGGAGCTAGAAGAGTTCAACAGTTTTAGCCACCTTTGGGCCAGCCCCAGCCAGACTCTCTCTCGAGTGTCTTTGGTAAAAGTGATTTTTCTGGAGGAAAAGGTCATCGAAAAGGAACATTTTTCAAACAGAAATTGTGCCAGGCTTTTTCCTGACGATTGCAAAGACTTAGGGACTGTTTTGAGTGATTTATCCTAGAGTCCTTAACCAGCCTCAAAGCTGAGCTGTGCTCTCTACTGGAAGGCCCACAGGTCTAGACCTGGCTGGCGTCCGGACCGGGGGGCGTCCCTGTGAGACAGACCCTAGAGCCTCATTCTGAGAGGAGAGAAGGATAAGGCCTGAACACAGCCAAGTTTCAGAAACCATCTAATATGGTGCTGCAGTTGTCGTGGGCTCAGCCCTGTGGGCTCCTGGGTGGGCCTGAGGAAAGGGCAGGAAGTTGTCTTGGGCTGAGGCTCCAGGATGAGGACTTGAGTCCAAGGGGTTTGTTTGGGAGGTGACCCCAGGGGGCACCAACAGGGAATGAAAGATGAGGTGGGGAAAGACGCAGCCAAGAAAGGATCCATTCAGGAGTGAGTTTGCCCTGTGGGCAACTGAGGCTTGATCCTCCAGAGAGATTTCTGGGAGTCTGGGGCAGGTCTGAGTCATTCCACCTGATGGGTGTTTATGGCCGACTATAATCCATCATTGGCTGAGGTCTCTTCTGGGGAGTGGGAACCAACACCCTGACGCCTCCGGCCTGTCCTGTCGGCCGGGACGGGGTCACGGTGCTGGCGGTAAGGGGCAGGCAGTGTTGGAGAGTGAGTGCCGGGGACGGGGTGGGGCGATGGGCAAGGCGAGGCTCCGTTGGTCTGCTGCACAAGCCCAGTGGAGACAAGGAAGCAAACAGTGTTTATGTCAAGAAACGGGTCTGCACGTGGGAGCTCAGTCTTACCCGGGAGTCGAGCTGGGTTTGGGTTTAGGGGTTGCTATGGCTGCCATCAATGTTCCATCAGCTTCTGACTAACGTTACCTTGCGCTTCTGGTGGAAGCTGGTTTCTCTGTATCTGCTCCACCTTCAGCTTTAGGCTTCCGTTTGGTGTGTGCATCTTGGAGAAGGTCTCCGCACACTTGCTCCGCCCAACAGTGTAGACGTCTGTTGGTTGTTACTTACTAGCCAGGTGGGGGGGGGCGGTGGCAATGGAGTTCTCCGTGGTCCCATCCAGCCTCGGTCTGGGCAGGCACTGTGGGCCCAGGCCTGGGATGGGGTTTTCTCAATAGCCCTGCCCCTCCCCCAGTGGTGGGCAGATTCTCTCTGGGCCCAGGAAGGTTTTGGGTTTTTTCTTTCTTCCCCCTCATCTACAGTGATTGTCATCTGTGCTCTGGGACGCTTACTGCCCTACCCCTGGCAGCGTGAAGCTTCTGTTCGCTAGGGGAGAAGGAAGGTGGGGCTGTAGTTCCCCTCCCTATCTCCTGTCAGCAAGGGATGTTTTCTCGGGGTTTCCACCTGCCTCAGTCTTTCTCAGTGGAGCACCCAGCAGGCCTGCCACTTCAGCTCTTAGGGGTTCAAGAAAAGTTATTTGTTTTTATTTTATATTCATTTTTAAAATCACTTTTTGTAGGTTGTCTGGATTTTTCTTGTTGCAGGTTGGGAGTGATGATGCTCTCTCCAGCTTTCTGCAACCACAGGGGTCTACAAGATGCAGATGGTGCCCCTAGAGGCTTCAAGACTGTCTACTGGGGTAGAAGCAGAAGTTTTTTTTTTTATTAACATATAATGTATTATTTGGTTCAGGGTACAGGTCTGATTCATCAGTCTTACACAATTCACAGTGCTCACCATAGCACATACCCTCCCCAATGTCCATCACCCAGCCACCCCATCCCTCCCACCCCCCACCACTCCAGCAACCCTCAGTTTGTTTCCTGACATTAAGAGTCTCTTATGGTTTGTCTCCCTCTCTGGTTTCGTCTTGTTTCATTTTTCCCTCCCTTCCCCTATGATCCTCTGACATGTTTCTCAAATTCCTCATATCAGTGAGATCATATGATACATGTCTTTCTCTGATTGACTTATTTCGCTTGGCATAATACCCTCTAGTTCCATCCATATCGTTGCAAATGGCAAGATCTCATTCCTTTTGATGGCTGCATAATATTCCATTGTATATATATACCACATCTTCTTTATCTAGTCATCTGTTGATGGACATCTAGTGTAAGCAGAAGTTTTAGGATTTCTATTTCTGTGATATCTCATCCTTAAAAGCAAAAACAAGACAAAACAACAAACAAAGAACTCCAGAGAATGAGACCTCTCTGGCAGGAAATAAGCCCTCACCTTGGACATGAGTGGAGAGATAGGGAACACCAAGAGCCCTTATTACCAGAGTAAGATGTGGAGGATTTTTCCAGACACAGTGGAGTGACCATCCCTGATTCAGTCTCCCTGACCGGAAGTGCCCAGAGCTCCACTGTGACATCCAGGATACTATGTTGTCCTGGTGGTTTGCTTGTCAGCCCCCACCCTCCCACCAGACTTGAGATCAGGCAGGGAAAGGCCAGTGTGTGACTCGTCTCGGGATGCCTAGTGTCCATGCACGAGGAAGAGCGACATGCTCCAGGGTCAGTGGCTCAATATGTATCCTGGCTACCCCTCTCCCCGGCTGCCCAATGGGAATCTTTGTCAACCCCATCACTGAATGAGGGGGCAAACTGAGGCCTACAGAAGGCCCAGGAATGACCCTGGGTGTATACAGCCCATCCCTTGTAAGGACCAACCAAAGCCTCCTGCCAACTGAGTCTGTGCTCTGTCAGCCTGCCCCCCCTCCTGGCCCCCTCCACAAGGCAGGTTGGGAGGGTGGGGGATTTGGAAAACCCCAGTCCCCCCCTCTTACCCCTCCCCCTCCAACAGGGCTGCAAGGAACAAAGACAGGGAGGTGTGTCTGCACATGATCTTTATTTCTCATGCTTCTCTGACCCCACTGGGGGTTTTGGAGGTTCAACTTGGGATTCATTTTCTTCTGCCTCTTTCTCTTCAGCCTCGGGTTCTTCTGGGGGGGGGGAAGAAGTTGCCTTTTTTGAACTTCCAAGCCAGCCTCCAAAAACTGACCCAACAGAGGCCAGGAGGATGTTGGATGACGTGGAGAGTCCAGCTGCCCCTGAGGAAGAGACAGAGGGTGCGCACGGGCTCATGCAGTGGCCAGTGGCCCCCACCCCCCGGGAGGTCTGAGGCCTGGGGACCTGGATCCCTCCTCTAGGTTCTGGAAACCCCCAGGGCTCCACTTTGGGCAGAAGACGCTGGAGGAATGAGAGACAGAGGACAGTCAGCCACAGACCCTGAGAGTGACAGGTCCCCTCACCTTACCCAGGAGGCCACTGAGGCCCAGAGGGGAAGGGACCCTCCTAGGCCACCCAGGTGTCAGATCTGGGCAGGGCTGTACCCAGAGCCCTGGGCTCCTTCCCTTCTTCTCCCTCCCAGAGCTCCCTTAGCCCTCCACTCCCACCAGACCTCACTCAGAAGGAGCCAGAAAGAGGACAGTCAGGGAGAGTCAAAGGACCGGGAATGCGGAGGGAGAGGACAGGCAGTCCCTCAGGCTTAGCCTCTGCGCTGAATCCGCTCTTGGCTCTTCTCCCCCTCCCCCCTCCTCTCCGCCCCTCCCCCCACCTGTCCCCCAACAAACCCACGGACTGCAGCGTGGCCACCAGGCTGCCGGCGGCGACCCCGCCCCCGTTGGCGACTGCAGCCGCGGACATCATCTTGGCCGCCAGCGAGGAGGCGGCGATTCCGGCCCCGGTGAAGCCCACGGCGCCCAGCACGACGGGCACGGCCGCCACGGCCGCCACTGCGGGGAAGACGAGCTGGGTTGCGGCGCGGGCCCAGGGCAAGGGACCGCTCCGGAGCCCCTTGGCAGGTTCGGGGGCCTGTCTGCGCTGAGCATCCGGGAGACCGCTCGGAGGGGGTCCCAAGGCAAAGAGAAAAGTGGGGGATGTGGAGCCAGGTGGGGGCGAAGGTGTCACAGGAGGCCCAGGCAGGCCCTTTTTGGGTCTCTAACTTGCTGCGCGACCGCGGGGACGTCACTGCCCCTCACTGGGCTTCTCTGTGTGTGTGTGTGTGTAAATGTGGGGGGTGAGATACACCATTGCAGTTCCCGGTATTCACCCCACCCCTCCACCCCGGTCAAAAGAAATCTCTACATGCTCCTTATACAGAAGGACTAGGGGAGCAGCCAGGTCCCGATCAGGTGTCCTCTTAAGGGCGAGTACTGTGAGCGGGGCTCTCCGCCCCTGAGGTCCACCCGGGCAGTCCCGGGAGCGGAAGGATGGCGGGCCGCCCTCCCAGCCGGAGCCGCGCCCCCCCTCCGAAGTCCCCTCCCTGGCGACGGAGAGGATCGGGGCAACTCACCTCCTCCCAAGACAGCACCCGCCGCCACCCGTTCTGGGGAGCCGAAAAGGGGAGAGAGACAGAGAATGAGTCAACTAGTTAGTAGGTGGAGGGAGTGAGGGAAAGAAGCGACCCCTCTGGCCCGCCCTGGGTTGGGGACCGGGAGGCCTACCAGCCAGCCCTCCCCGCCCCCCCAAACGAAGCTAGACTCACGCATCACGGAAACGTCTTCGTCCTCCCAGCTCAGCTCAGGAAACGTCCAAGCTCCACCGGGTGTTATATCCTGGGCGAACCAATGGGGACACCGCCCGCCCCTCGGGGGGCAGGCCCTCCCCTGCTTGTCAGCCCAAGCAAAACCGGGGACCGTCCTGCCGCCCCGCCCTCCACCCCGCCCGCACCCCTCCACCCACCTCTGCTTGTCTCCGCTGGTCTGTCCCTCCAGCTCCCAACCCCACCCCTCTGCTGGCTCTCGGGCCCAGTGGTGATTTCCCTCTTGCTCGGGGGCTCCATCGAAGAACAAAGAGAAAGGCGCCCCAGAGCATCTGAAGAACAGAATTGTTTCCAGCAAAAAAACAAAATGTGAAGAAACAAACCAATACAGATGACCGCTGAACAACATGGGTTTGAACTCCGTGGGTCCACTTACCTGCGGAAGTTTTTTAAAATAGTACAGCACTGTAAATATATTTTCTCTTCTTATGATTTTTTGAACAGCACTTTCTTTTCTCCAGCTTACTTTATTGTAAGAATACAGTGTATATATAATACATATGTGTGAATCGACTGTTTATGTGATTGGTAAGGCTTCTGGTCAACAGGAGGCTAGTTTTGGGGGAGTCAGAAGTTGTAGGCAGATTTTCCACTGCGCAGGGGTTGGTACCCCTAACCTCCCCCCGCCCACGTTCAAGGGTCAACCACATTTAATTTCATTTCCAGAGGGAGATACTGATACATTTTGGCGTAGTTCCTTCCAGTCTACCTCACCACGGCCACCCCATTTCTGTCACTCTCTGAAGATGTAACCCCCCTACCAAGTTCCATTCACATGGTGCACACTACCTTGCAAATTCCTCATTTAACTGGTCATTTAAATTTCCCTAGGCTCCTTAATATTCTTCAACATTTTCTTTAAAGTCAAGTTTATTGAGACATAATTTACACATGGTAAAACTCAACCTTTCAGTGTACACATCTGTCAGTTTGGACAAATTTTACAGTCGTGGAACCACCAGCTCAGACATGGGACATTTTCAACACCATCCCAGCCGCCCCCCTCCCCCGCACCCCGCCCAGCCCCAGATTGTCGCAGGCTCCTTTGTAGTCTTCCCAGACCTCAGCGCCTGGCATCCGCTCATCTGGTTTCCATCCCTACACATTTGTCTTTTCCAGAACTTGAATGTGTTTTGTATTTGTCATCAAATGGCTGTCCTTTGTATCAGCTCCCCTTTTAAGGGTTTAAATTCTAATTTTTGTTCTCATAAATTATCCTGGCTTGAAGTGCTTAGGTCACCATGCATAAGTATTTTCTGATAATATGTTCCTAGAGGTGGAGTTGTTGGGTCAGAAACTATGCATTTCTTACAGCATTGATATTTATTATTAAGGTGCTTTCCAAAAATATTGTATCCGTCTATACATCCCTCAAAAGTATGTGGGAAGATCTCTTTTTTTCTACTCCTCACCAATGGTTAACTTTGTCATAAAAAAAGAAAAAAAAATCTTTGCTGAAGAAAGGGGAAAAATGGTGACTTATTTTAATTTATATTTCTTTTACCACTAATGAGGGGTGAAAATAAAAGGAAACCTCACTAAAATGGAGTGGGGAGGCCAGGAGGGGCAGCTCTCCCACCCTACCATTGCTCAGTTGCAAACCCCCAACAAGAGACCTACTTTCCAAGTGGTCACTGCTTTAGCTACTACTTTGCTACTCCTGGAGAAGGAAGATTCCTACCCCCACCCTCCGCGGCAATAGCCCAGCCAATGAGAGACTGTCACAACTCAGCCAACGAAGAGCCACTGTACTTTGAACTCCCAGTTTACTCCAGTGGACTTTTTATTTCTATAACAGCCCTCCCAAGTTCCGGTTCCCTCTGTAAGAGAGCTTACTTCGCCTTTGTTCTCCAGATTTGCTTATGCTTTCTCCAAAGTTCTGTGTTGTGGATTGTAATTTTCTGCTATTCCTGAATAAACCAATTTTTGCTGGTAAAATATCTGGCAGTTTATTTTTAAAGTTAACAGAGGCTAATTATTTGGGGGTTTATTAGTCTTATGCAATCCTTATGTTGTGAATTATCATCCCACATTCTGGATTTTTTTTTTTCATTGAGGTGTCTTTTTTTTTCCCTTACAGATATATAGGAATAATATATTAACTCTCTTAATCCATTCTCACAGATGTTGCAGAATTTTGTGTCCAGTTCATCCCTTTTTTTTGACACAAAAACTTTTTTAAAAAAAGATTCTATTTATTTATTTGAGAGAGAGAGCATGAGCAAGAGAGCACAAGCAGGGGGAGCTGCAGGTAGAGGGAAAGGGAGAAGCAGACTCCCCACTGAGCAGGGAGCCGGATGTGGGGCTCGATCCCAGGACCCTGGGATCATGACCTGAGCCGAAGGCAGACGCTTAACCAACTGAGCCACCCAGGCAGCCCGACACAAGGACTTTTTAATACTCATATAAATTTGCCAATATTTTACTTTATTTTTTTGTCTTTGTGTTCCTATAAAGGTTGTTCCCATCAGCTATCAGATACATCATCACCTGCATTTTCTTTAAGTTTTTCTGGGGTTTCACTTTTTAAGATTAACTCTTTAGGGGCGCCTAGCTGGTTCACCCAGTTTAAGTGACTGACTTTTCGTTTCAGCTCAGGTCGTGATCTCGGAGTCATGAAATTGAGCCCCATGTCAGACTGTGCTTACGGCAGAGTCCGCTAGGGACTCTCTCTCCCTCTCTTTCTGCCCCTCCCCCCTGCTTCTCTCTCCCTCTTGCTTTCAAATAAATAAATAAATCTTTAAAAAAATAAAATTAACTTCTTAGTCAGTCTAGAATTCAGTTTGGTACTTATAGGGTGCTTTGCATACCTATATATGTTTTAGTTATCCCAACATCATTTATTAAATCATCTTTCTTTTCCTCTTTGATTTGAAATTCTATCTTTATATTCAAAATGCACATACTGACATACATACCAGTATAAGTGTTTTGGAGCTTCTCTTCTCTTCTAATAAACTATCTCTTTTGGCAACACGATCACACTGTTTTAATGTTTATGTATTTATGTCGATTTAATATCTGCTCATTTTGATTTAGGTTTTAAAAAATATTCTGGCTCTTCCTATAATTCTTCCTGAACCTTAAAAATACTTAAATGAACCTTAAAAATACTTTTTTCAATTTCCAAAAAAATCTTTCCTATTGATTGAAACTGAGCTAAGTTTTTAAATAAATATCCAGGGAGAAAAGCTTTACAGAAACTCTTCTTTACACCCAGGAACATGATAAATCTTTTCACTTATTCAAGTTTAAAAAAAAATATTCCTTAATAAAATTTTGTAGTTGTTTTTATATAAGAACTAGATATTTCTAAATAAGCTTTATTTATTTTTTTTAAAGATTTTATTTATTTATTTGACAGAGAGAGAGAGAGAACACAGCAGGGGGAGCAGCAGATTCCCTGCTGAGCAGGGAGCCCAGCTCAGCTCGGGGCTCTCGATCCCAGAACCCTGGGATCATGACCTGGGGCGAAGGCAGCCGCTTAACCAACTGAGCCACCCAGGCGCCCCAAAATAAGCTTTACTTTTAAAGGAAGTTTTAGATTTACAGAAAATTTGCAGAGATAGTACAGAGAGTTCAAACATACCCCACACTCAGTGTCCCCGTCATTGATAACTTATATTAGTAGGGTAACTTTGTTAGAATTAATGAGCCCATGTTGGCACATTATTGTGAATTGAAGTCCATACTTTATTCAGATTTCCTTAGTCTTAACCTAATGTCCTTATGTTCCAGGATCCCATCCAGCTCTTCTTGGCTGTGACAGTTTCTCAGACTTTCCTTTTTTTTTTTTTTTTTGATGACCGAGGAGGGGCTTAATCCCAGGACCCTGGGACCATGACCTGAGCTGAAGGTGGATGCTTAACCAAGTTTTGAGGAGTTTTGAGGAGTACCGGTCAGGTGTTTTGGAGAATGTTCCTTCGCTAGGATTTGTCCGAATTTTCCCCCTTGTAATCAGATTAGAGTTAGCGGTTTGGGGGAGGAAGACCACAGAGGCGAAGCGCAATCCTCATCACATCATGTCAAAAGTACATGCTAGCAACACAACTTACCACGGTTAAGGTTGACCTTGAGCACCTGGCTGAGGAAGTGTGTGTCAGGTTTCTTCACTGTGAAATCACTGCTACCCATTCCTTTCCACCCCGTCCTCGTGGGAAGAAAGTCAGGGCACCACACACTTAAAGACTGGGGAGTTACACTCCACCTCTTTGAGGCAGGAGTATCTTCAAAAACTATTTGTAGTTCTTCTGCACAGAAGATTTGTCTCTTCTTCCCATTTTATTAATTTAATCATTTGTTTATATCAGTATGGACCCACTGATATTTATTTTATACTTTGTTGCATAATACATAATACTCCTGCATAATGCACTGTTTAATTATTTTCTTGCTCAAGGATTTCCAGCTTTGGCCACTGGCAGTCTTCCCACTGGCTCCTGTGTCTCTTTGACACACTCCATCATTGTGGAGTGCATGCACGTGTGTGTGTGTGTGTTTAGCGCCTCATTACTTTCTGGCATTACAAGATGCTCCAGGTTCATTTTTTATATTTCTTGTCTCAATCCTAGTATTGGAGTCCTGGGTTTTTTGTTTTTTTTTTTAATAAATTTTTTTTTAAAGATTTTTTTTTTTAAATTTATTTATTTGACAGAGAGACAGCGAGAGAGGGATCACAAGCAGGGGGAGTAGAGGAGGGAGAAGCAGACTCCCCGCTGAGCAGGGAGCCTGATGCGGGGCTCGATCCCAGGACTCCAGGATCATGACCCGAGCGGAAGGCAGACGCTTAACGACTGAGCCACCCAGGCGCCCCTGTTTTTTTTTTTTTTTTTTTTATTGGAGCATGGTATTAGCAACATCTGTAAGTTAGGTGTGCTCATTGCTACTGGGGTATCATTACTTCTAGGCCCTCTTAGTTACAGAGCAAAGAAGCAAAGAAATGTATGTGTGTATACTAATCCACGTGTGTACACATACCTATTCATATTTCTGTTTGTAACCACCTGTATCTATGTTGAGCTAAACGTGAGTTCATACTGATACCTCAAACCCCAGTGCATTACCACATGGATCATTCTTGCCTCCTCTCCTTTCTTATCTGTTAACTCCCACTCCAGTAGGGATAAACATTGCTCCTTCCTTCCATCATCCACTTACTTAATTGCTCAGTTCCACTATACAATAGCAGTATCAGAGCTGTTGATCCCGGACTATGTATTTTGTATGAAATTTAAAAATACTTTGTAATGCTTGCTACTATCCTGAGATGAAACTCATAGATCATATCACCTGGTTGCATGCAATATATTGCCCACACTGCAATATGCAAGAGAAATAAAAGGAAGCTACTTATAACAAAATAGTGTATATTTCAATATCTATGTGCTCAAGTGTTACGGAACCTGGACTGGATCGCCTGACGGAAGAACCAAGCGGCACCTGGAGATCTTGGAGGATCAGGAGATTTATTTCACGCCGCCAGCAGGCTCAGAGGAGAGTGGTCTCCAAAGGTCTGAGCCCTGAGCACAAACAATGGGGGCAATTTATACACTTCTACTTCCGCATACTGGGCACTTTTGGCGCCTTCGCGAAGCGGGGTAAGGAGAAGGACCCGGAAGAGCCCCTGGGCCAGGGACTGGGACTCTCTAGCTGCCTCGGTGGCCCATCTTAGGACACAGATTTTCCTTATCCCAAGCACTCTTATAACAGAAAATACAATGAATAAGGTGCTTGCATCTATTTAAGTTTTGATTGGACATAATATTCAGCTGACCATTATGAACACTTTTGTATATTTGATAATTTGAAACAAATGCTTAAGAAAGACATCTACATATCTTTATCCATTGATCTATATCTAATCACGCATGTGACCGCTGCAAATACAGACTGATTGAAGTAACATTGCTACCAGCAACATGCTTTTCTGAAATGGTATCGTTCTGGCACCAATTTTTGATAATGTGTGGGAGATTTGCCCCCACAGCACCAAGTAATTCTCTAACACCAGCTGGGTGTCCTACAATTCAACCCCATTCTGACACTATCTACCCAGAGATAGTGTCAGATCCCACAGGTTAAGGGCTCAGTCCCACAAGACAGACCCCAACTTCAGATGCCATTCACAAGTCCAGGTTGTTACTTTGTGTAATTGGCCAAATGGCTTATAAATCAGAGGTTCCCATGACCCCCCTCCTTGGGTTCCAATTAATTTTCTAGAGTAGCTTACAGGATTCTGGAAACCAGTTTACTCACTAAATTGCCAATTTATTACAAAAGAGATTCAAAGATATGAATCAACTGCCAGGTCAAGAGATTACATTGGGCAAGCTCCCCACCCAAGGAGTTTTTGTCCTTATGGAGTTTGGGGCTGACTCGGCTGCGGGTGAAAGCATTCTGGCCCATCAATCTGGAAGCTCTCTGAACCTTCTCCTTTCGGGTTTTTATAAAGGCTTCATTACTTAGGCACGATTGATTAAGTCATTGACCACTGGTAATTGATTGAACTTCCAGCTCATCACCATTCCCTGGAAATGAGGGTGTGGGGCTGAAAATTCCAATCTTGTATTCTACTGTTGGTTCCTTTGGTCCCAATGTCCCCACCTTCAGGGGGTTTCCAAAAGTCACCATGTTAACAAAAGCTTAGTAGTGTTTGAAAGGGTTTTTTTTTATGAATAACAAGACACACACTTCACCTTCATGGCTCTGAAGTGACTTCAGGAAGTGAGGACAAGAGACCAAATATTATGACAAAGGATGTTCCCATCATGCTTATTGCTCAGGAAATTCCAGGAGTTTGGGGAAATGTGAGTCAGGAAACTTATTCAAAGACCAAAATATATATTTAGTATAAATCACAAATGTCACAAATGGTGAATAACTTTAGGTAAAGTTCAGAACAAATCAAAGTACAATCTCTCAGATAATTGCAATTACTGGAAAGTTCAAACTATGTTAAAACTATGCAAAAAATACTTACATGTAAAATTTGGTGACATTCTAGGCCCAGATACTTAGGAGTTTTTTGCTTACATGAAGGGACTTTTGAAAATTCTACAGGGTAACTTTCAAGTGTGTGAGACAATCCTGCATGTTTCAGGATGTCAGGCATCCCTGGCCCCTAGATACTAAATATTGGTAACATACCTCGGTCATTGGGACTACTTAAAAAAAAAAAAAAAAAAATCAAATTTCCAAAATGTCCCCTAGGGGGCAGTACCATCCCGTTAAAAACTGTCCTCTTAGGCGGGTAACTTAAAAAACCTAGGGATTTAGGGCTGCTTGTAATTAAAGAAAAAAATAAAATAAAGCAAACAAAAATCTTATTTTTGGCATTAATTTTAAGAATAATTTGTGCAAGTTAAGTATTTAACATGTGCACAAGAACTTGCTATATGTGACAGATTAGAATTATGATTCCAATTTTAATGGTATACTTCAGTAAGAACTTAATCTTGTGATTATAAAGTTGAAAAAGATTCTATTTTGCAACCAATTTTGAAAATAAGTATCGTTTAAGAATACCGGAAATTAAAAATTGTATAAGCTTATTTTATAGATTTATACGATTCACCGATGTTCACGGGAAGGTTTTGCTTGTTAAAACAAAGTTTCTTTTAAAAGGAAATTGACCATATATGCTAAAAAACAAGACAACAGGCCCCAAATGAGTCACTTACGCTAAGCCCCACAACACCCAACTGAGATTTAACTTAATTATAGTTTTGTTTTCCCAGAAATGGAATCTTAAATCAGTCAGTCAGGAAGTGCCTGTTAACACTAGTTGAGTCATCTGCTTGATAGACCCATGCTATTTCCTAAAGCAAAGTAACTTTGTGGTAACCAACCTGCTTTTTTGCCTAGTATAACTTCCTTGTTCCCGTGCCCCTCTCTCTGTAAAAGTCTGTCATTTTTGTACAGCTCCCTAGAGCTCCTTTCTATCCCCTAGATTGGGTGCTGCACAGTTTGAATCAATTCTTGCTCAAATAAACACTTACAATTTTTAATATGCCTCAGTTTGTCTTTATACACACACACACAAACTTAGAAAGAAAATTGGTTATGTTAAAATATATGCAGCCTAAAAGTATTTAGGGGAATTTGATTAAGTTGCAAAGTCCTCTTAGATTTATAAGTAGAATATTAAGTTTTTAATTAAACCTAAGTACTTAAGGAATGTTAGCTTTTAATTTGTTTTTCAATAAATTGAATATTAACTTAAAAACTCAAGCCACAAATAGCCTTTATTGTTCCTTGAACCTGCTTCCAAAGAAAACCTAAAACTCACATGTGTAGCAGCTACCTTCTCTGGCTTCCCTGAGCCTTTACTGATTTCCTCCAAATTGCAGATAAAGACTGTAAGCTTAAACCAAACACAAGCAAGCATTTAATCATTAAGGGAAAAGATGACTAATTTGAATACATTTTTTTTTTTTTAAGAGAGAGAGAGTGCGCACATGCGAGTGGGGAGGGGCAGAGGGAGAGGGAGAGAGAGAAACAGAGCAGGCTCCATGCTCAGTGTGGAGCCTGAGGCAGGACTTGATCTCATGACCCTGAGATCATGACCTGACCCGAAATCAAGAGTCAGATGCTCAACTGACTGAGCCACCCAGGCACCTATTAACTTGAATACATTAAAATTAAGAAGCGCTATTCAACAAAAAGCACCAAGAAAAGAAAGAAAAGCCAAGCCACACAATGGGAGAAAATATTTGCCATACATATAAGAAACAAACAGTTGATAACCAGAATATATAAATTATTCCTACAAAAGAATAGAAAGACTTCGATTAAAAATTCTAAGTAGGGGCGCCTGGGTGGCTCAGATGGTTAAGCGTCTGCCTTCGGCTCAGGTCATGATCCCAGGATCCTGGGATCGAGCCCCACATCGGGCTCCCTGCTCCGCGGGAAGCCTGCTTCTCCCAGTCCCACTCCCCTTGCTTGTGTTCCCTCGCTCGCTGTGTCTCTCTCTGTCAAATAAATAAATAAAATCTTTAAAAAAAAAAAATTCTAAGTAATTTAGGAATAAAAGGAAACTTCCACAATCTTACAAAAGTTTTCCATGAAGAAAATCAACAACAAATATAATTCTTCATGCTTATATTTTGAGTGCATTCCCCCTTTAGATTGGGAGGAGTCAGGGATGTGGATTTCCACCACTTCCTTCCAGTATTGTGCTGGAGGTCTACCCTGCACAAGGAAGAAAGTGGGGGTGTGTGGGGAGAAAGGCATGAAGACTGGAAAGGAATCGGTAAAGTTTTCTTCACGTACAACATTGTTGTTTATGTAGAAAGTACTAAGGAATCCACAAAAAACCCCTGCGAAACTAACAAGTGAACTCAACAATATTGCCAAATCGATTGTATTTATAAATGTTAGCAACATAAGTCAAAATGACACTTTGTAACATCAAAGGGATTTCAAATGACATGATAGCATTGAAACCGGAAAACACAGGAATGTATTAGCAAAGATGCACAAGACAAGTACATCGAAACCAGAAAATATTGAAGAGAGAAATTAAAGGGGACCTCCACTCCCCAAAAATGGAGAGATTACCATACCCGTGGGTTGGAAGACTGAATTTTAAGTTGCCAAACTTTCGCACACTGACCTATAGATTCCATGCCATCCAGCAACTCCACTCCCAGGTGTTTACTCAAGAGAAAAGCAGACATCTGTCCCCACTTACAGACTTGCACACAATGTCCCAAACAGCTTAATTCAGAATAGCACCCCCCCAAAAAAACCCCAAAATGTACATTAACAAGTGAATTATACAAGCCATACATGGTCATTAGAACATTTAGACGTTCTAGATATGCAAAGTGGGGGAAAAAAATCAAAGCTCTCTGGTTTCCTACCACTAACCCCTGTTCCTGTTTCTGATGCAGAGCTTTCTCCCCATTTTGCTGCCTGCAATGTAGTCCTTAGGCCGGCCTCTGCCTGAGGCCTCCTGCCTCCACTCTTCTGGAAATTAGATTGGGTTTGAGTCAACCATCCAACCCATAATCAAGTGAATGAATTTGCCTGGGAGGTGTCATCCTTCAAGAGATGTGGCAGTGCTGAGCTGAGATGGGTTGGAGGACTTCTGAGGTCCTGGGTCCTCGCCTCCAATAGTTACCTGCAGGCACCCCAGTCGGGCCTGCGGTCACTGCTGAGGAGGGGATTTGGGGAGAGCGGTCATTTCTGAAGCGTTGGTTTGGAGCGCCCTCTCGTGGCAGCGCGTCGAACTGAAGCCCAGCGGCCGGTGGGCAGGGAAGCATACCTAGGACATCCCCTGGGCTGGGATGGAGACTTGTTTTGAGGGCTGGAGCAGACCTGTCACGAATCTCAAGCTGAACGGGCTGCAAAGGTGGCTCCCTTTCTTGGAGCAAACATTTGTGCCGGGCGAGCAGAAATCTCCCAGTGACAAGTTTTCCAATACCTTCTTTTTAGGATGTCTCAACTCCCAGCCATGCCATGAAATGCTGTTTCTTCCTCATTCACAGGGTGGGCTCCTGGAATCCACGTTTGTGAACATGGCGTCACATCCTGGACCACAGCCATAGGACCTGGGTAGGCGCCTGGCAGATCTGGACCAAGCGGGGTTGTTTCCCTGGAAACTTGGAAGGAGAGCAATACAGAGACACTAACTGGATAGCTGGGTCTATAATAACGTGGGGAATGTGGGGCAGCTGTTTAGTTCTACTCTGATATCTCCATGTGGGTTGAGTAAGAGAGAGAGCTGGAGAAACGGAGCAAATGTACAGAAAGAAGCCAGAGAGAGAGAGAGAGAGAGAGCCCTCCCTGTGTTCTCCTTTCTAGAAGCCCCTGAGGTCTGGCTGCAGCTAGCTTTTGGGCCCTAAGATGTTTCTAGAACTTATTGGGTATGCTTCCTTATGTCTTAAGCTACCTGAAGTCCTACCACATCTGGTCTTGGTGCCTGTCTCTAGTGCTACTCATTCAATCACTCATTCATTTCTTCATTCAGCAGGTAATTATTGACCATGTCTACATATCAAATAATACTGCCATAGAAACTGGGGAAAGAGCAGTGAACAAAAAAATATTCTTTTTTTACTGTCATGTAGGAGAGACGAACATAAAAAAACAAACACATAAGTACACAACACATCAGATGGTGTTAAGGCTATGAAGAAAAGTGAAGGAGCGTAAGAGGAACAGTGAATGTAGACAGAGCAGTCAATAAAGGCTTCTCTGCTTAGGTGGGACTTAAGCAAAGACCTAAAGGAATCGAAGTAGAGGGAGCCATGTAGCTCCTTAAGGAAAAGCACTGGGTAGAGAGAACAGTAAGTGCAAAGGT
Organism: Mirounga leonina; assembly: GCF_011800145.1. Classification (NCBI taxonomy): domain Eukaryota; kingdom Metazoa; phylum Chordata; class Mammalia; order Carnivora; family Phocidae; genus Mirounga; species Mirounga leonina. The sequence continues at coordinate 10,058,552 of NW_023270825.1, read as the reverse complement.
CCTGGGGCAGGAGGTGTTTGAAGAACACCAAGGCAGTGACTTTGACTAATGGAGTGAATGAGGGTTGAAGATGAGGTCAGAGGGGTGGAGGAATCTTGAGGGGATAGGCTGTTTGGGTGTTGCGGGGTGGCGGCATGGGGTCTTGTAGGCATTTGGAAGGACTTTGGCTCTTGCTCTCAGTTAGATAGGGAACAATTGGAGGGTTTTCAGTACATGTTATGATCCTACTACATTTTTTTTAAATTAATAATCAGACATTGGTGTTTATTTTGGGAGTCCGGGGAGATCCATTCAAGGTTCTGAGACTGCAAAAGCACCCATAGGCCTGGTGGGTAACACCCCCTGATAGGTGCAGGTCTGGGTCCTTGGCGGCAAATTGGGATGTATTTGTAGGAAGAATGAGGGCTCACCCCAAAATGGGCTGGATTTGGGTCTTGGCCTTGTGATATCTCTACGCTTTTGCCCATTTGATTTGTTCTCTTTTAGGGTCTTCCATCTTTCTTCTCCCATGAGACAGAGCTGAAGGATGGGCCAGCTCTGATCTCCTCTTGCTTAGGAGGAGAGACCCCTCCCCCTGCCCAGCCTTCCCTCGATGGCTTAGGGGGGCTGAGGGGTTATAGGGAGGGGAGCCTGTGTCGAAGTGGAGTTCATTTACTTACTCAGCAACTCTTTATTTACGAATTCTACATGTCAAACCCTGTCCCCAAAGTGACATTAATGGAGACTTTATCAAGAGCCTTTCCCGGGCACCTGGGTGGCTCAGTCAGTTAAGCGACTGCCTTCGGCTCAGGTCATGATCCTGGAGTCCCTGGATCGAGTCCCGCATCGGGCTCCCTGCTCGGCAGAGTCTGCTTCTCCCTCTGACCCTCCCCCTTCTCATGTGCTCTCTCTCATTCTCTCTCTCTCAAATAAATAAATAAAATCTTAAAAAAAAAAAAAAAAAGAGGCTTTCCCTGAGCAGCGGGGCAAAATACCATACATGCTGGATATCAGGGGGCCCTGAATCCTCCCATCTTCACTCATGCCCCATTGCCCGCCCACCCCCCCACCCCCCGCCTCCACTCTATGAAAGATGCTGTCACGGGAAGATGAATGCCAAGACCACAAGTCCTCATTTGCACAATGTTGGAACGGTTCCTTTTGAAGTATCTGTAATCCCACTATATAACCCCTCACCTTCAGGGCTTCAAAGAAGTCTTTCAAAGTCTTGTTACCTGATACCTAGGACTTGCATTGTGAGACCTCGCCTCCTGGAAGAATTTTGAGACCCCTTTCAACAATCCTGCTCGGTCATCTTTACAGGAAACCAGGCACCCTAAACCAGCTTTGACTGGGGGAGGCCCCCAGTGCTCTGTTGTACGCGAAAAACAAGGCCACCCATTGGGATGAGCCGCTTTTCATGCGCTCAAGCACCAAGGGTCCCCTCAGTGCTGATCCTGTGCTGTTATCCAGCCGGGGCGGGGGCGGTGGGGGGACAGTGGATTCGCCTCCTAGGGCTGCCTTTACAAGTGGCTACAAACTGCCCAGCTTTAAAAAGAAATCTATTTTCTGATTGACTTATTTCGCTCAGCCTAATAACCTCCGGTTCCATCCACGTCATTGCAAATGGCAAGATTTCATTTTTCTGATGGCTGAGTAATATTCCATTGTGTATATATACCACATCTTCTTTATCCATTCGTCTGTCGATGGACATCTGGGCTCTTCTCATAGTTTGGCTATTGTGGACATGGCTGCTATAAACATCGGGGTGCAGCTGCCCCTCAAATCACTGTTTGTATCCTTTGAGTAAATACCTAGTAGTGCAATTGCTGAGTGGTAGGGTCACTCTATTTATGGTTTCACCCATAGGTGGAGTTTAAGAAACAAAACAGAGGATCATAGGGGAAGGGAGGGCAAAGTAAAATATGACGAAATCAGAGACGGGACAAACCATAAGAGACTCTTAACCATAGGAAACAAACCGAGGGTTGCTGGAGGGGAATGGGGTCGGGGGGATGGGGTAACTGGATGATGGACATTAAGGAGGGCACGTGATGTGATGAGCACTGGGTGTTGTATGCAACTGATGAATCACTGAACTCTACCTCTGAAACTAATAATACACTATATGGTAATTAATTGAATTTAAATTTTTAAAAAAAGCTATTTTCTTACAGTCCCAGGAGCTAAAAGCCTGAAATCGTGGTGTCGGCAGGGCCATGCTCCTTCCAAAGGCTCCAGGGAAGGACCTTCCTTCTTCTTCCAGCTTATGTTGGCTCCAGATTTCCTTGGCTCGTGGCTTCATCCCTGATGTCTGCTTTCATCTTCCCATGGTCTCCTCTGTGTCTGTTTGCTCTGCTCTGTCTTTTATAAGGACACTTATTATTGCATTTAGGACCCACCTGGATTATCCAGGATGATCTCATCTGGAGATCCTTAACTCAACTACTTTGGAGGTAGTTTCGTGTTTTTGTTTTTACGAAATGAGGTTAGAGCCACAGATTCGGTGGGCAAGTACCCCCACGCCCTAAGGTTCCCTAATGCAACCACTGGGGGTTACAGTGTGATGCTCAATCTTATGTGTCAACTTGACTGGTCTAAGGGATGCCCAGGTAGCTGGTAAAGCACTATTTCTGGGCGTGTCTGTGAAGGTGTCTCTGGGAGAGATTGGCGTTTAAATCAGGAGACTGAGGAGAGAAGGTGGCTCTCACCCGTGTGGGTGGGCATCATGCAATCTGCCGAGGTCTTGAATAGAGCAAAGCTGAGACCTCCACCTACTCATGCCCCTGGACCTGGGTGGTCCTGGGTCTCGGGCCTTTGGAATCAGACTAAATCATACCACCTCCTGGATCTCCAGCTTGTAGACGGTAGATCCTGGGACTTCGTGGCCTCCATCATCATGTGAGCCAATTCCTATCATACATCTTCTCATCTATATATTTATGGATGTATCCTATTGGTTCTGTCTCTCTGGAAAAGCCTGACTAATACACTCTGTCTAGTTATTTGACTTCTTCCTGCTCTCTCAAGCTCCTGCCTCCTAAAAGCTGGCACCTGTCTTGTTCCTGCCATAGGAAACGGGCTCGGTTCTGACTCTCCCTTGCTGCTTTGGCCCCGTCCAGCCTTCCAAAACTGGGCTGGTGTCTCAGTACGGTGTAACTTCTGATCCCTGATCCTTTCTCACCTCCAGCGCAGCTTGGGTCCTTGCGGATCCCTGCAGTCCTGCGTGCTCCCAGCTCTGCGGTTCCTTTCCTGCATCCCTGAGACTCCACTCCTTCTGGGCTTGGTCTGACCCTGGTTCTCGGGATCCCATGCTGCTATTCCGACCGGGCTTTGTGACACCCAAGTACGTTCTCACTACGTGCACCTGTAGCTGAGTGCCGCCCACAGGCCACGCCAGCCTTTAGCTGCAAAGTGTGCGCCCGGTAGATGGAATTCTCACCTCTTCTCTCTCCTTCTCTTCCTCCTTATATCTTTTCCTCCTGTTCTAGTTTTTCGATCCTATCACATGCTGGATTGGTTCGCTACAGCCTCCAGAATGCTGCAGAATAAGCCGTCCCTGACTACGGGGGCTTAAAACAACAATCTTTTTTTTTTTTTTTTCCCCTTGCAGGCAGGCTGGGCAGTTCTGTTAATTTAGGCTTGGCTGGGCTGGGTGACTGCCTCAAGCGGGAGCAGCTTTGCTTTCCACCGATGGCCTGCGGGTTGGCAGAGACAGCTCTGATGCACGTGCATCCTTTCTGGAGTCCAGTCTGCTGGGGCGGCAGCTACCCAAAGGAAGTTCTTTGTAGGGGAATGGCAGAAACACGTGAGGGCCCATAAGACCTGTGCTTGCAACGGCTTGCTGTGGCACTTCTTCCATTGGCTGAAGCAAGGCACGTGGTCAAGCCCCAACTCAAGGAGTATGGAATTACTCTGCCCCAAATGAAGCCATGGCGAGGCTGTGGATACAGGGCCGGGTGAAGAATCGGGGCCAATAATCCCATCTCACACCTGGTCAGTGCTCCTCAATACGGACTGTTCACCCCATGCGTTGACTTGTACATTCTCTAGGTTTTGAATGTGTACCCAGGAGCATTGGAAACCAGCGTCTGCGAGGACTTGAACTTGATTTCCTCAAGGGATTGCTGTTGGGCTGCAGAAAGCACAGGGGGCCGATCTGCCTGTGGTACTTGGGAAAGATCGAAGAGCTCTTGCTGAAAAATAACAAAAACTGGGAAACCTCCACCAGACATGACGCGGGGCTTTTAAGATCCAGGTCTGGGGCTCCATCCCTGGGGACCCGAAACGTCCATTAGCAGGGCCATTAGCATGCGGTGGCCAGGGCTGAGGCCAAGGACGAGGTCTCCAGGCCAGAGCGAAGCTTTCGTTTCCTCTGTAAGACTTCAGGGAAAGGACTAATAGGAGGCCTGTGCCAAGAGCGGGCCACACATTATCTCACTTAATGCTGGCCGCGGCCCTGGAAAGTGGTATTTTTAAACCCACGAAATGGAGCACTTACATCTGTGCAATTATAATGCCTCTCCCTGGGTAATCACTTGGATGGAATTTTGTTGAGTGTGATGCAGTCCATTTCCCAGCATTGCTGGAAAACTTTGAAACACAGGTCAAGTACCCTCACCTTCAAGTTATATCAGGAAGCTCACTCAATGGAAAATCCGGTGTCAGAAGAATATCTCCATTACGTGAGCAGGAAATGCCTCAGAGACAGCCTGCAAGACCTCCTCATCTGCCCCCTTTGCAGCCTGGAGGATGGGGCTGCTTTGTGCTTCCCCCATTCATTTGCTGACACCAGTCTTGGGTCTCTAGGTACCATGCATGGGACGCTCTCTGGTCTGGAAGCAGGCTGAACACCGGCCCCTGCCCCCAGACCTCCTGGAGGAACGGGAGACCCTCATGGCCCCGAGGCTTGGGACATCTCTTTCCATCGGCGTAGGTTGTCACCTTTGGTCATCTGCAAGCCAAGTGAGGGCTGTCCACTCTTCAGCTGCCTTTGGTCAACAGCTCACTTGAGAGTCCATGTCAAGAGGCTTTGGTGGCTGGGGTGGAGGTGACAGAGGGCAGGCAGAAGGAAGCACTGAGCTATTTCCTGCTCTTCTCCATCTTTTATTTTCTTCTCCGATTCTCGTCCGAGTCCCTCCCTGGCTCCTTACTTTCCTGTCACCGCACCTGGAAAATTCTCCCTGCCATCCCGCCCTCTTCGTGCTCCCTTCTTCGCTCCACATTCTCCTACAACAGCAGTGTGGTCCTCCTGTCCACGTGAATCAGATTCTGATTCAGCCAGCTCTAGAGAGGGGCCTGGGTTTCTCTCAAGCTTCCAGGAGATGCCGACGCTGCTGGTCCATGGACCGCACTCTGAGTAGCCAGAGTATCGTGTTTTACAAAGGACTACTACATATATGATTCCCTTGTTCCTTGCCACACCGAGAAGGAGTTGTTTGCAGGTGAGGGGGCTAAAGATCAGAGAGCTGGCAGGACCGTGTTGGGAGCCACCTGGGTAACATCAAGGACTCAGAACCCGGGTTTCTGATCAGCAGCTCGATGCCGGGTTTATACTGCTCAACTAGGAGGACGCAAGGGCGTGAAGCCGTGGGCTCCACCTATGTGTTTGAAGTCACCCATGCCCCTGCCTCGACATCGCGGTGACTGTCCTATTATTCCGAGGACCCGTTGTTCCTGGCCTACCAAGGTGCCCCAGTAAAATGAAAGACTTCAGAGAAGGGGTGTGTGGCCATAGGCGGAGAGCACGCACATCTCAGAGGGCAGAGCTCCCGGTGTCCCTGTGTGAGATCAGGTGTGCTCTATGGGTTGTCCTTGGCTGTGGAAATGGGCCGTATAAATTATACACAGAAATAATATACATTCTGCTGCAAGCTGCCAGAAGGTCTTGTGATGGCAGAGATGATGGATTGCCTTGCTGGGGAATGGCAGGCTGTTCCAGGAGACGAGAGAGAGAAAGAGAACTCGAGAAGGGGGCGGAGGTTGGAGCCAGGCGTCCAACTTCTGCATTTCCTGTCAGCAGGGACGTGTGCTTTTCTCTCTGGCCAAAGCTTGCTGCCCTTTGGCAAAGGACCTACATTCTCAGAGTTGCAGATCGTGGGCAAGAAAGAAGGTTGAAAAGGGTCTAATCCGTGAGTGATGATTTTGGGCCCGGTGAACCTGAGGATGTCGGGTAGGGGGTGAGAGAGGCTGAGAGCCCAGCCCAGCCACTGCGCCGCTGGGGAAACAGAGGCCCCTCGACAGGGACACCTGCCCGAGGCCTCCTGGCTTCTTGAGGGCAACGTGCTGGCTTCCCAACCGTGGCCTCAGGTTTCTCCTCTCACTTCATCTCTTTGCCTGTCCATGGACCAAGCTCTTGTCTGACTTTTCTTTTCTTTTCTTTTTTTAAGATTTTATTTATTTGACACAGAGAGAGAGAGAGCGCAAGAGAGGGAACACAAGCAGGGGGAGAGGGAGAGGGAGAAACAGACTCTCGGCTGAGCAGGGAGCCCGATGCGGGGCTCGATCCCAGGACCCTGGGATCACGACCTGAGCCGAAGGCAGACACTTAACGACTGAGCCACTCAGGTGCCCCTCGTCTGACTTTTCTCTAAGCAGGAGAAAGGGCTCCGGATTCAAGACAGGTGGCAGTGGGGAGCAGCCTGCAGGGTCTTGGAGAGAAGTGCTCATTCACGGGGTGCACCCGGAAAAAGGCAAAATCTCTTGGCATCAGGGAAAGACATCAGTTCAACAGGTTGTCACCCCCTTGGATCTCTTTTCTTGGGCCACTGTTCAGCTGACATTTCAGCGTGCCTCCCATTACAGTATGTCATTTATTCGCCTGCCCCTCAGTAAACGCCGCCCGTCCGAGGAGTGGATGAACTGTGTGCTCAGGCCATTCCTCCCTTCAGGTCCTCTCTTTCTTCACTGAGAAACCACACATGACATCCCCCCTCCGCCAGCCAGTCCTGTGCGCCAAGTTGACCACCCAGAGGTCAAGGCCATGGTCTCTGCCCCCGGTGACCATTGTTGCAATGCTCCCGTGTAAATACCATGCGTGCGACCCCGTTCTAGAATGATGCTACTCAGAGCACCTGTCTGTTTCCACAAAAGGAGCTTGCACCAGACTGTAAACCAACACACCCATCGCGCCACCGAGAAAGTCTTACTATGAGAAAGGAAAGTCCGCGACCGCCCTAAGGCCTGTGCTTAGCAAAATAGCTGATGTGTCTTCTGGCACCAGGTTCTGTCTCCTCACTGACCCAGCGATAATTGTGGGCTGCTGATCTGTGGGCCACACGCCGGGAGCCCTGTTCTAGAGCACTTTCTGTGCATGGGGCACACGGCTAAACACTGCGTGGGTATATGTACAGTATATAGTATAGACATATACATATGTGTGTGTGTTAATTACGTTCCTTAAATTAGGTCATAAAATAAATTTTTTTCTCCTTTTTGGTGTATAGTTCTATTTTAATTTTAACACTTGTATATGCTCGTGTAACCTCCACCATAATCAAGATACAGAAGAGATCCATCACTCCAATGAACTCCCTCCTCCTATCCCTTTGTGGTCACCTTCCTGCCCCATCCAGAACCCCTGACTACCCCTGGAAGGCAGACATGAGTGGGGGGCCAACTCGGACGGTGCAGAGAGGGGCACCATCCTAGGGAAAGAAGGAGCATGGGCACCCGAGACTGCATAGAGCAGAACTCAGCGAGAATCAGCTCCTGTGATCATGTCCCTTTCCCTAAGGGCAGACCTCGAAACTCTGCTCATATCCAACTGCGAAGGATCGGGGAAATAGGACCTTTGTTCTGGATGGCCATTGTGTCCAACCTCTCCCTACAAAATAGGAGGGGTGACGGTTATAGTCTCAGCCACAACAATGAAATTCAAGAATTGTCTCGTTTCTTTATTTTTTCTTGAAACAAATCAAGTGTGGGGCTCCCTCCAGCACACCCTGGCTCTGCTGTCCAGAGCAAGGTGGGGAGCGACCCCCAGTGTTTTCCGTTATTCCCTCGCGGCTCAGTGCAGCTGACAAGGGTGGGTCTTCGTTCTCTGGGGGACACTGTGGCTCTGAGGAGGGGACAGGAGATATTCCCTCCTGAAGGCCCGGCCGAGGGACTCTGCCCCTGCCGTGAAGGCCGCGGCCTTCATAGAGTGGCCTGTTCAGCATCTCCTCAGCCACCCTCATCTGGGGCCGTAGCTTTAGGGCATTCCATGGCATTCTTGAGGAACACTCCGAATCCCAGGGGTCCCTGACATAGTCTCGGGAGTCTCAAGATTAAATATTCAAAATTAGTATGAATTCTTGGGGCGCCTGGGTGGCTCAGTCGGATAGGCGTCTGCCTTCAGCTCAGGTCTTGATCTCAGGGCCCTGGGATGGAGGCCCATGTTGAATTTGGGCTCCCTGCTCAGCGGGGAGTCTGCTTCTCCCTCTGCCCCTCCCCCCTGCTCATGCGTGTGGGCACACTCTCTCTCAAATAAATAAAATCTTTAAAAAATTAAAATAAATAAGATTAGTATGAATTCTTAAGTTCACACTAATAATGATCTTAAAAATACATATATATTTAAAATAGCCTTTAAAAAGATAAATTCAACAGCACCTCAGGGGAACTGACCAACCTATGACATTCGACTGAACCATTCGACTGAATATTGGTTACATCCAATATTTACAAAGTCGATGTCTCAGTCAGGAGCCTGGCAAGAAAGAGAGTCAATTTGGGTAATTTCAGGAGAATTTAATAAAGGGACCATGCTGTACTTTGGAGCTAGTAACATCCAGGGGGGCCTGAGAGGGTGAGGGACGGGGGCTCTTATCAGCCCACAGAATTGTCCTGAGGGCTTTTCACAGGGTAACTGATTTAATCCTTGCCGGGCCATGAGCACAAGGCCAGTAAAAGCGAGGTGAGGATGAGGAGGGATTCCAAGCCACTTTTGATTAAAGAGACAAGGGAGAGGAAGTGGACCCGAGCCAGTCCCTGCAGTGTAGAGTTGCTTGAAGAGGACACATTTATGTGAGACGCCCAGATGGAGACACAAGGCGGCCGGGGTGGGGGTGGGGGGCAAATAACACTCCTGGATCAAAGTGCACAATTTATCAGAGGAGCCAACAATGGTGAGAGGCATTTCCTGTGTGCGCAGGAGGGAGGGCGGGGGGGGGGGGGGGGGGGGTTTGCATGCTCAGACAGGACTGGGATGAGGAAGAAGCCCGCCTTCCTGCCCCTGCTGCAGCCAGCCAGCTCTCTCTCTCTTAGAGGATTTATTTATTTATTTTAGAGAGAGAGAGCGAGTGAGCAGAGGGGAGGGGCAGAGGGAGAGGGAGTCTTAAGTAGACTCCACGCTCAGTGCAGAACCCTACAGGGAACTCAATCTCACGACCCCGAGATCACGACCTGAGCCCAAACCGAGAGCTGGACACTCAACCCTGACAGAGCCAACCAGGCGCCCCAGCCAGCTCTCTTCAACCACGTCCTTTGAGAAAGGCCGGAAGAGGGAGGCCTCGGAGGTCATTAACGCCAATGGTGGCTACCATTCTGAAGCTCCCTGTTTGCCAGGTCCGTCAGTGCCCATTATCTCCAGTAATCGCCACAATCCTGCAAAGTAGACGTCATTGTCCCTTTTTTATAGACGAGGAAACTGAGGTCCAGAGAGGTGAAGTAACTTGCCCAAGGTCACACAGCTGATAGTGGCAGAGCCGAGGCTCAATTTCAAACCCAATAAGCTTCTTGTTATACTAGGTTGTCTTCCACATCCATAACAGAGACACAAAGCACACGGAGTAGGAGACTGGAACAGACCGTGTGCATACATAATGGGGGGGGACCCAGACTGAGGAGGGGAGGAGCATTAAGGTCATCGGAGATGGCTGCAGGAGGAAAGCAGGTGTAAATTGAACTCTGAAGGGCAAGGTGAGTTGCTATGAGTGGAGCAAAGGGAAAAGCATTCATGGTGGGGGAACAGCATAACCAAGTGCATGGACGTGGGGATGAGCACCATGTCTAGCACAAGCAGAGGCAACAATTCTGGTGAGAGCAGGAGGCTCTGTTGGGAGGGACTTGCAATAAAAAATAGGGGGGCCAAGACAGTGGACTGGCCTCGTGGGACTTAGGCATCGGCTCAAATTCTTAACAGAAAAGCAAAGGGATGGAAGCAGAGATTAAGAAAGATTGAAATCCGAGGTACATAGTTGACCCGCCCAGATGGGACTCTGAGGAGTGCAGGTGCTACAGCTCTATAAATTAGGCATTAATAGCAAACCAGTCATCGTGTGTTTTGCCTCTAGCCCCAGGTATATCTTATAAAGGGCTGTCATTCAAAATGTAGCTAACACATAAAGTAGGTGTTTTTCCCTTTTTCTGACTTAATGAGTTTTAACTGACACTCGTATTGCTTTTCTGGAAAACTACTCCCCCCCCCCCCCCCCCCCCCCCATAAAACCTATAAGCGTGTGCATTCCCACACAGCCGTGAGAAGAGCCCTGTCGCTTTGACAACGGACATGGTGGGTACCTGTAGCCAGCACACTGCCCTCTGGCCCCTGCTTGGCCTGAACCCCCAGCAGGTGCTGAAAAGGAGGGTTTGGGCTGAGAAGCCTCAGGGCATTGATGCCTACAATGGGCCCTGGGTGCCAGGCTCTGCTTAGACCCACAGTGGAAGAGCTCCTCTTCCAAGACCTGGTGAGAGCCTGGAAGCTGCTTCATTTGGTTTTTATAAGATTGTCAAATCAAAGTTAAACAAGCATAAATGAACCTCCCCCAGGGCTCTGGAAATGAGCAGGCTAGAGAGGGGTGGAGGCAGTGGCTGAGATGGTGAGGGGTCCTCTGAGATGCCTGAGTGGGTGATAGTCCAAGGCCATGACAATGCCATGTCCACCCAGAGTGAGGCTCTGTGCTAGGTAGGGGCTGGATGCAAAGGTCAGTGAGGCCAGGTCTGCTCTCGAGTGGAGACACTACAGTTTGAGTCCTTAGTTGCCATCTTTTCAAGGACCCCTTCTCTGCCACACACATAGCTGTCCCTTTCAGAAATAGGTGCCTTATCTGGGGGCCCCACAACCCCGTGTGTCATACTGATCACGTTGTTCCCTGTACTGGACTGTCCTTTGCTAAATTCCCTGTCTTCCGTGCTCTCGCCAGTGCTTGAGTCAACGTTTTACAGAATTGATGGACCAGTGAAATGGGGTAAGGGAATTTAAATCCAATGGAGGCAGTGAGTGAATGATGTTGAGTTATCTTAAGACCATTTGCTTTCCTAAGGGAAGTGATTTAGGAAATATCCTCTAGAAGCTCAGAAAGAAGCCATCTCGTGTATTTTGGGGCTCGGGATGATTGTGGAATTCTGGGAAACTGCAGCCACTGACAGGCTAATGGGTGCCCGGCCACCTGGGGCAGGCTGGACTGTGGCGCAGAGCCACTAGGAGGAAATACCAATCACCTTTGACCTTCTCACTGCTGGGGAGGAGAAACGCAGCCACGTAACCATCAGGCTTCATTCTCCTATGAGCAGGAGAGGGGAGTGGCTTAGGGCGACATGACCACAGTCATGGGAATGTTGCCCTTCACTCTTCTGCTCTACTGACACAATGGTGTCCGGCCATAGGTGTCCATGTTTAACCAACACGACAGCACGGTATTGGAAAGGGAGAGAGAGATGACCTGCTGCCACCCAGTTGGTAGACCTTTGTGGATTGTCATGTGAAGAATCTTTCGTCCTTCCTCCACATGATCTCAATTCTTCCTTGACCTCTCTGTTCTTTCACCAGTTCTGGAAAAGATTTCTCAGGCCTTGGGACAATAGTAGACTCACTGTGTAGGTGGTGAAAATGCATTTCCATTCTCCCATGCGAAGTTCTCTCCAATCACGTGGGCCATAATGAGTTGACACAAGACACAGAGCGGTCATACACGCATACCAGGCAGTCATGGTTTCTTAGCAACAAACTGGAAACTGTGAAGTAGGTCTTGTTTGTGTCTGGGCTCCTGGGTATCAGTAGTTGTGTAGTCACCGCTGAGTGTAGATGGACGTTTTGTGCGTGTGTTGATTTCTTCTCTCGATTCCATTGCGATGTAGTCACCTAACAAAGAGTTTGAAGGGTGGTAGTATTTCTGAAATTGTTTCATGGGTCTGGAGCTAATTTTAAGAGAAGCTAATCTTATCTGTTTCTGTTTACCATTTAATGCACGCTATGCTTTGAGTTTTAAGAATTTGCTCGGAGTAGCATAGAATAACTATTCTGAAGACCTGCCTTAGTTTCTAAATCCATCAATCCCTCCTATTTTCTGTTGCTCAAACGATCTTCGAGGACATGCTTTATTTTCATTTTACCTCCTGCACTAGAGGCTCGGAGAGGAGCAGTCCCAGGTCCCTTGGCCAGGACTAGGACTCAGACCCAGATCAGCCCACTGTGCCATGACTGTGGGGTATGTAGGAGGTTTCTGGCTTGAAACTTGAACCCCTATATATAGTGTGACTCCTCAAACACAGTGGCCAGAATGTTCTTGGGTGTCTGTGATGCATGGTGTCACTCCCCTAGAGCCCAGCATCAGATGGTCATCGTTCTGGCAGACCCTACCTCTGGGTCAAAATGTGGGAGGGAATAAAGCCAGACTCCAGACTCCAGATGCCACGGGGTACACCGCTGGCCACGTCACCGGAAATCTATTGGTGTTGCTGAATGAATGAACGCAAAATGAAGGAATGAGTGAGGGATTCCAATTCCATTCACAGCCAAGGTTCACACTTGCCCTGCACCCTGAGGCAGCACATAATGGTTTCCATTACCCAACACTAGGGAGATTATTTTGCTGTAAACAATGGTACTTTTGCGGGCGCCTGGGTGGCTCAGTCGGTTGGGCGGCTGCCTTCGGCTCAGGTCATGATCCTGGAGTCCCGGGATCAAGTCCCGCATCGGGCTCCCTGCTCGGCAGGGGGTCTGCTTCTCTCTCTGACCCTCTTCCCTCTCGTGCTCTCTGTCTCTCATTCTCTCTCTCTCAAATAAATAAATAAAATCTTTAAAAAAAAAAAAAACAATGGTACTTTTGCATGTTACCGGAGAATTATAAGTTCTCATTGTTCAAATTATTGTTCTCGATAATTATTGTGGTGACACAGGGAGAGAAACGGAGCTGCCCCCTCTTATGAAACAGTGAGCCAGCATGAGTCAGGAATGAGCATTAGTGAGTATTGTTGCAAACAGGTGGCAGTGGTCGGCCTCGCTCTGTTTGCCAAGACAAATGCAATCACAGTGCACAGCGTTAGAGATCCTTGCACGGTCTTGCTGAGAAATTGTGTAGAAGCATTTGCTATCAGCCAAATCCATTTCATCCTGAATGTGAGCCATTCTCACCTAGGCTTACTTTCGAGGTGCTTTGAGTCTTTTGGGCCACAGCATCTATTTATAGCTGGGTCTCCAAGTAGAAACGAACCAAAGCTCAGCTTCACCTCCCCATCCAACCCATACCCTCTGGAAGCACTTCCTTGTGCACTCTGTGTCTCCAGCTTGCACCCGGATGTGAGATCTGGCGTGGTAGTGGACCATTATTCACTCTCCCGTTTGTGTCCGTTCATTAAACGGGTCTATTTGTTCTCTCTCGTAATAAATGCTCATCAATTTTTTGCCAAGTGCCAGACACACTAGATGCTAAAATGAATGTCCTTCATGGGGATGAAGCCCCATTCATGCAACACAGTGCCTTTGTCACTGGGGCAGATTTTATTTAAGATTTATTGGCAGAGGAGGGGCCTTTACAACTCAGCAATGCCAACAACTCAACATTGAATATTGGACATCACTGTCTTTAAAAGTCTTGCTACTACCCAGCCTCGTGTTTTGGCTATTCCCACCCTCCCTTTCTCTCAGCCTGGGAGACTTTCACTCCTGTTCCTGCCCCCCCCAAAAAAATAATTCAAGGAATACATTAGATGGCTAAAGATTCGCTGATGCAATCTCCTTGAACAGCAAGCCCCTCCCTTGGGTCTTACTCCCTCTCCTCCCTATCTTTTCAAGGGGAAGGAGTGAGTAGTGTAAAGATTTGATTTGCCCATAGATCTAAGTCATACCACCCACTCCCCACCTTTGCCTTAGAAATAGCTCTTGAGTAACTTCAATCAGGTTTTTTTTTTTTAAGATTTTATTTATTTATTTGACAGAGAGAGCGAGAGAGCACAAGCAGGGAGAACAGCAGAGGGAGAGGGAGAAGCAGGCTCCCCGCCGAGCAGGGAGCCCGATGCGGGGCTCGATCCCAGGACCCTGGGATCATGACCTGAGCCGAAGGCAGACGCTTAACGACTGAGCCACCCAGGCGCCCCTCTTTCTAGACCATAAGCTCATACAGGCAGAGGTTTCATTGTTTTGTAATCCCTTTTTTTCTCTTAGCTCCAAACATAGTGCTAGACAAGTATAGTGCTGCTTTATCCATGTTCTTGTTAGATCAAACAAGTTTTCCATATTGGGCTTGAATAAAGGAGTCACTTCCTTTATACAACAGAGCTGAGCATGCGGGACAGGAATCAAAACCAGTTTTCAACTCTGTCATTGAAGGGATTGATGAATAAATCCAAGGTAAAAGTAGCCCAGTCACAAAGCTGTAAGGTGGCCAGGTATATGCCAACAGGGAGTGGTGAGGCTGGACGCAACTGGCTGGTCCTGCTTCCCATCAGAGCTTTGACATCCATATTACACAACAAAACAAAATATTGTGCTGGCCGGCAAACGCAGAACCCCAGCCTCAGACACTGATGAAAGAGGGAAGCTTGCCTTCACACCGGTATTGCGCTAAACTGCTCTGCTCATGCTCGAGGTCTGGTTTCCCATCGGACTTGGCTTACAAAACACCAGTTCAAAGATAAAGTTGTTAAGGACTTCACGAAGGTGACAAGAGAGCGTCCAACCTCGAGTGGGGGGCCCTTCTGAGTGCCCGGCCCTCCTGGTGAGACTGTCCAGGCTACAGGCCCATGAAGCTGGCCCTGCCTGGCCCATAGTAAGTACTCAATAAATATTTGGTGAATGAATGAATGAATGAATGAATGAATGAATGAATGAATGAATGAATGTCATCCTAAGCACAGGCTTCATTAACCAAGCCTCAATTACCAAAATTATTCTAGGACCCAGTTACAACGGTGGGGGGGTGAGGGGTTTCCCCTTACACATTCCACCAAGCAATTCCCCATGACACCAGCTGGATGTCCTATAATTTAACTCAGTTCTTTTATTTATTTATTTATTTATTTATTTACTTACTTACTTATTTATTTGACAGAGAGAGAGAGAGAGACAGCGAGAGAGGGAACACAAGCAGGGGGAGTGCGAGAGGGAGAAGCAGGCTTCCCACTGAGCAGGGAGCCTGACGCGGGGCTCCATCCCAGGACCCTGGGATCATGACCTGAGTTAAAGACAGATGCTCAACGACTGAGCCACCCATGCACCCCTAATTTAACTGAATTGTGAATTAAATTCTATCTACCTGGAGGCAGCAACAGATCCTGCTGGTTAAGGGCTCAGGCCCACGAGATTGCCCCCTCACTTCAGATGGTAAATTCAGTCCAGGACGGGTCACTGTGATTCTGATGGATCAGCTACAAATCAGAGGTTCCCACAAGCCCCTCTTTGGGTTCAATTAATTTGCTAGAGAGATTCACAGAGCTCAGGAAAAATAGTTTATTTCTGTTTATGGGTTTCTTGTAAAAGCATGGGATAAAGGATACAAACAAACAGGCAGGTGGAAGAGATGAGGAGAGCCAGGTATATGGACAGGGACGTAGATCTTCCACGCTCTGTCTGCCTGTGTTTTTCCCACACCTCCACCTGTGCACCAAGCTGGACGATCTCCAAACCCCCTGCTGTTGGGATCTTAGGGACGTTTTCTTACTTAGGCGCAATCAATTAGAAACTCCTCTCTATCCCTCTTCCCTCTCTGAAGGATGAGGGGTGGGGCTGAAAATCCTAAGCTTCTAACCATGGCTTGGTCTTTCTGGGGACCAGCTCCCCTCTAGGAGCTTTCCAGGGGCCCCCCCAGAGCTGCCTCCATAGAACAAAAGAGGCTCCTCTGCTCTTATCATTTAGGAATTTACACGGCTTTTAGGAGCTCTGTGCCAGGAGCCAGGGGCAGAGAGACCAAGACATATATTCTCTATTATCTCACAATTGTCGCTTCATGGCAGACGGAATAGAAATATTGGTCTCTCGGATGATTTTTAAAAAGAACTTCTGAGCCAAGAGTTTTAATCTCTTTTTCTTATATGAGTTTTGTTAATCAGCTGCAATACTGAGCAGATTTGTTTAATCAATTCTGTCCTTTGCTAGAGAGAACAGGGCCTCAAGAGAGAGGACAGAAACTGATGGAACATGAAAAATTCATGGTTGGGGGGAAGAAAGTCCCTGCAACAAAAAAAAAGAATTTTTGTGGTGTATAGAATTTGATCTATTAATAACCACAGCTCATCCCAGCTGATTCTCACACCACTGCGAACAAATTTGTTGAGGCAATGCTACTTCCAAACTTTGAGGGGCTGGTGAGTTGTACCTGCATGCCCTGGGCTTTGCTGCATATTCACGTATTGATGCCATGGAGAGAGGCGGGAAGCAGTTTTCCCAAAGGGAAGAGGTGGGAAGACAAGACCCCAAAAGGCAGATGCCTGGAGTCCTCATTTTATTTTGCCTCTCTCTTAAAAGAAACTCATTGTTGTTGAAGAGATTTAAGACAATCAGATTTATATCACATTTATTTATTCATTCAACCACTATTTGTCGAGTGCCTACTGTATGCCAGGCATTTTGTGAATTGGCTTTGTGAATGTGGGCTTTGGAGTGAAATTCGGCTAAGTCCTCATCCCGGGAGAAGCCTTCAGTTTATCCTGAAATGACAATGTGGTGGTCAGGATGGGGGTGGGCGT
The DNA here is from genome assembly GCF_011800145.1 of Mirounga leonina. Lineage (NCBI taxonomy): Eukaryota > Metazoa > Chordata > Mammalia > Carnivora > Phocidae > Mirounga > Mirounga leonina. Next base: position 10,041,689 of record NW_023270825.1, on the reverse strand, counting down.
GGGGCCCTCCCATCTCCTGGTGCCTTGGTGAAATGACCATTCTCAGCCAGAGCCCCCAGATGCCGGAGGAAACCATGGCACCCCACAGAGGTTGGTAAGCTATGGGTCGTCATGGCAACAGATGAGCTGGAACTGGGTGTGAGCACCCCAGCTGGGAGCTTACTGTCTCCTCCTCGTCCTCTGCCTGGGTCCTCGCCTGACGAGTCCTTGCTTACCGTTGGATTGGTTTCCTGGATGTAGGATTTGGCTGGAGGAGAACAAGCCGAGGGAAGGGGGCTGCCGGGCAGGGGAGAGGGTAGTAGAGACACTACAGATTCGGATAGAATGAGAAGCTAAAAAGCTGACCACTCATCGGCCCCTCATTGTGCGCCAGGCACTGTGCCATACGTGATCGCCGCTTCTCAGCCGATTCTCACGATACCACCGTGTCCTCCCCCATCAAAGAGGCAAGGAAACAGGTTCAGAGGGGCCGAGCTAACGTGAGAATCTGGGTCTGTCCGATTCCCACGCCTGGGGGAGAAATGCCCACGTTGAGAAACGCCAAGTAGAAGTGGTTCTGAACAGCAGGTGCAGTGTACCTGGGGGTGTGGCCACAATCCAGATTCCTAGGCATGGCCCCAGACCTGCTGAATCAAAATGTCTGGGGGTGTGGTCCGGGAATCAGAGCACCAAGAGGTCTTGGAGGTTGCCTCGTCTGAGAGAGGCTTAGGGAAGAAGTGACTTGCCCTCCGTCCCAGGGCTAGTTAGGACCAGGATCTGGGAACCAGAAGAGGGGACAGTCGGCCCAACCACTGAAAGTTGCCCTTCACTTATGATGACAAGTCTCCATCTAACCGGTGCTCCAATCATGAAAAAGAGGAGAGAAAGAGAGAAGCCCTAACTGGTGCTTATTATATTTTCTTTCCAGCATTTCTGCCTGCAAGGCCAACCTACTTCCTCGCCCGATCACCAGGGTAACCATCACTCCCATCTTGACAGTCAAGTGCGTACACAGCTTCTTGCACCCACATCCAGGGCCGCGGGACCCAGCCCTATAATCAGCCTCCCGCTGCCTCTGTAGACAGCCAGCAGCAGCAGCTCCCTGCTCTCTGGGCCCCTCACCCCTTCGCAGTTCTGCAGACACCCCTCCCCACGCTCACATGCTGAGCTCTCTGCTTCCCTCGCCCACTGCCTCCCAGGAGACAAATGTGCAATCTGCTCTCAGCGTGTATCATCACCTCTGGAGGGAGGAATCTGCCCTCGAGTTGGGACACAGCCCAACACACACGGCCCACACAGGAGGAAAAACACCCCCTCCAAGGGGAAAGGGAGTGGTGGCAGTGAACGAACACCCCCTCTCCCTCCAGAGACAGCTGAGGGGGCAGCTGGAGTTTGGGAACGGTTTGCGAAGTGATGATCAGGAGAGGGCCCGCGGTGGCTAGTTGGGGAGGGTTGAGGGAGGGGGGAGGCTGGGGGCCAGATCCTGTTGCTAAGGAAGCGGCTCCCTGCCTAGGACATCAGAGCCCCTCTGTCACCACAGACACCTGGAGTCTGCCCTGCAAGCGATGCGTTTACGAGCCCTTCAAAACCCCCTCAGAACAGTTCCATGAGGCCAGGCTGCTGGGGTCCTGCGGTCCCCATCAGGACTTTACAGGGACCAGCTCTCTCCCTCCTCACTTATTCCTTCCCTTGGCCCCCCTTTCCCCCCTGTCTCCTAGGTCCTGAGCCCTTTACTGTGAGCCCTAGGGACCAAGGATTCCTATCCTGATTACTCTCCTTTCTGGTTTCCCTACAGCCTGAGGCCAACCCCTTCAGACACCTGCCCCATTTCCTGGCTGGGCCAAAGCCTTCCTCCTGAGGGCTTGGGCTCTGGCAATCCCAGAGGCTGCTCGAAAGAGCCCGCGGAAACAATTAAAGTGCAAGAGAGTTAACTCCTCAATGAGCCAACTTTGACCTGTGGGAAGCAAAAGGCAGGAGGAAGATTTACTGCCTCCTTCCTATGAACGGTTCCCAAGCCTGGGCTTCTTCATAGCCTGTCTGGAGATGCCCTGTATGGGACCTGGCTGGGCCTCTCCCTGAATTGGGGGGGTCTGCCTGGTAGCACGGTGCTGTTCCTGTATTTGCTTCCCATCCTGCCCCACCTCACCTCACTGTCTCTCACCCTGGCTGCCCTGGGATTGTACCTCTTAAGGAAGTGTTAGCGCTTAAGCATTTCCTCAGACTTTTCTAGGGAATCTGGACTAAGTTGGCACTAAGATTCACATAGAGCAACATTCTAGTTCTAGGTCAGCTAGCCTAATTCCCTCATTTGTCAGAAGGAGCTAAGGCCCAGAGAAGTTAAATGATTCCATCAAGGGTACAGCCAGTTAGTGGAGATTCATGATGTCATTATTCATTACTTTATGCCTACTCATTACTTTAGCAAATAATTAACAAGCACCTACTATGTACCAGGCATTATTCTAGGCACTGGGAATGTGGGGGTGGATAAAATAGACAAAATCTCTGCTTTTATGGAACACAACATTTGAATGGAGGATTGGAGAAGAAGAAGACTATAAATGAGATGAATAGGTAAAGTATTCAGAATGTTAGACTAATCAATGCCGGTGGTGGGGCTGGTGGGTGTTATAGGATGAATGGTGTCCCCCCCCCACCAAATTCATAAGTTGAAGCCCTAACCCCCAGGACCTCACAATGTGACTGTATTTGGAGATAGGACCATTAGAGGTGCTGAAGTTAAAGTGAGGCCATCAGAACAGGGCCCTAATCCAAGATGACTGGTGTCCATATAAAAAGAGGAAATTCAGACAGACAGAGACCCCAGGGATAGGCACATAGGGGAAAGACCATGTGAGGACAGAGCAGGAGGGCCGCCATGTGCAAGCCTCAGGAGAAACCGACCCTGCCTACACCTTGATCTTGGAATTCCAGCCTCCAGAACTGTGAGAGAGTACATTTCTATTGTTGTCTAAGTCACTGAATCTGTGGTATTTTGTGATGGCCGCCCTAGCGGATTAACACCATGGGATTTTAATTTCATAAAAGGCATCCCGAGCTGGCCTCATCGAGAAGGTGATGTTTGAGTAATATCCTGAAGGATGTGATAGAGGGAGTTCGCTGACAATCCAATGGAAGAACATTCCAGGCAGAGGGAAGGGCAGGTTCCTTGGCTCTGACTGGGATCAGACTTCGAGTGTTCGAGGAATAGTAGGGAGGCCAGCGGGCCTGGAGAGAGCAGAGTGGGCGGGGGGAGGAAACGGGAGCATGAGGTGGGAGAGGTGAGGTGTGTGGGAGGACATCCTCTGTGCCAGATGGGGAGTCGCCGCAGAGTTTAGAGCAGTGGTCTCAATGGTGGGGGGGAAGGGCATTTTGCTCCCAGTGGACATTTGGCAACGTCTGAAGACATTTCCATTTTCAACTGGATGGGGGTAGGTGAGGAGAGGTCAGGATAGGATACGGGCATCTAGTGAGGAGAGGCCAGGGGTGTTGTTAAATAGCCTACCAGGCACAGGACAGCATTTCTCTCCCCTTCCTCCACAGAGAATTTCCAGGGCCCATGGAGTAACAAGGTTGAAAAGCCCTGTTTTAGAGCATGAGGTGACTGAGTCTGACTTTCGTGTTAATACGATCACTCTGGCTGTGTTGGTAAGGCTTTTAAAAGTAGAAGGGCAGAAGCCGAGGCTCTGTTATCCAGGTGAGAAATAAGGGTGGCTTGGACCACAGTGGTTGACCTCCTCCCATGCCAGTTTAGTGCCCCTGTTCCAGCCTCCCTGCCTCCTGCCTCTTTCTGTCTCTCAACAAACATTAACAGAGCCCTTAGTGGGTGCTAGCCATCATGTCAGGTACTGGGTAGATTGGGGCAGATGTGGCCCACTAGGAACCTCATGTAGCTCACCCAGAACCAAGCTGAAGAGGAGGGAGCTACAGGGAGCCGCTGCTGACTTGGGGGGCAGACGTTGGCCAGTCTGCTTGGTGATGCAGTGGAGCTCTGTTCTGCGGTGGTCGTCAGAAGCTGCTTTCTACCCAGACACTGAAGAAAGCACAGGGCGAGCACTGGGTGGGTGATGTCTCCATCCATCCAGCTGCACAAGCCAAAAATGTGGAAATCATCCTTTCTGCCTCAGCCTCCCTGACCTCCACCCATACCCCAGTACATCAAGGGTGGAGCAGCCCCCGAAGATGTGAACCTGTTCACATCACTCCAAGGTGGTCCTTCTCCATCAGTATCCCAGCTCCTGTATTTTTTCCATAGCAGTTATCCTAGCTTGTAGTCAGATATTTAATCACAGTAGATGATTATTGGATCAATTTCCATTGTTCTCCTTAGGATGTGTGCTCTGTGGTGGGAGGGCCTGTAGCTGGCTTGCTTCTTATCTGTAGACCTAGCCTAGAACAATGCTTATCATATAGCCAGAATTCTTGAAATATGTTTTGAATGAATGGATGGATAGCAGTACTAAATTCAGAACTAGAAACCACAAAATCTCTCTGATGTAAAAACTTCTAAAATATTTCATGCATAAAACATACGGAATGCATATGTATATTTGAAGCATAACAATAAAACAAATATGTATTACTATCTAGTTCAAAAAAGAACACATCCCCTGTGACTTCTGTGTGCCCCTCCCCGGTCACATCTTGGTCCTAGAGATTACCAATATGTTTTGTTTTGTTTTTAGAGATTTTACTTATTTATTTGAGAGAGAGAGGGAGATCAGAGAGGGAGAGGGAGAAGCAGACTTGCCGCTGAGCGGAGAGCCCAACACAGGGCTCGATCTCATGACCCTGAGATCATGAGCTGAGCTGAAATCAAGAGCGGGAGGCTTAACTGACTGAGCCACCCAGGCATTCCCAACAATATACTACGTTTTAGTGTTTATCGTCTCCTTTTCTTCTCTTGGCCATTTTAACCACATAGGGATATTATATACATATTATTGTTTTTCAACATTATGTAAGAGTTTCATACTGCAGATAATCTTGGGCAATTCGCATTTATTGCTCAATATGTTCATGAGATTTATCTTTATTGAATTATGTACTTGTGGTTCATTTTCACCGTCATGGTTTTCCATTGATTTGAGTATGCAACAACTAATGTATCTATTCTCCGGTAGAGAGGCATTTGAGTTGCTACCAGGATTTTGCTGCTGTGAACCTTCTCACGCAGGTCTCTGTGCAGGTGTGCTAGAGTATATGCCTTGAAGAGATTTATTCCATTGGGCAACTTAATGCCAAATTATTTTCCAAAGTGGTTGCACCAATTTGCACCAGCACCACTTGCTGGGTGTGTCCATTTACCATTCCCTGATTATTAAAATAAGGTTGAGCTTGTTTTCATAGGTTTATTGGAAATTCCCCTTCTGTAAGGTGGTGGTTTGTATATTTTGCCCATTTTTCTACTTAGTTGTCTTCCTACTGATTTTTTGGGAGTTCTTAATTCTGGACAGCAACCCTTCTTTGATTAATTTGTTATGAATATCTTTTCCCAGTCGATTGTTTGTCTTGTCACACTGTCTTTGTGGTGTCTCTTCTGATGAATACCAGTTCTAAATTTTCATTTAGTTAGATTTATCAATCTTGTATTTTACAGCCCGTGCTTCTTGTTCTCCGTCTTCGGATGTCATAAAGCTACCCTCGTGTATTTTCTTGGAAAAGTTTGGAAGATCTGACTTTTGATTTGGGTTTTGCTGTTGCTGTTGTGATGACATAATGAACTCACTTAGGCTGGTGGTGGAGCTTCAACTGGTCTTGCAACTGATCATGTCTCTGTGATGGCAGAAGAGGTGAGGTAGGTCCAGGAGCCATTTTCATGCAGGAACCACAGTGCCAGATCCCCACAGCTCGTTTCTCTGTCTTGGTTTTGCCACAGAATGAAGAAATGCACTTGGTGTGCTAGTTCATTTCTATTTTCTTCACCATTTTCCTAAGAGAGTCGCCCTCATGGGTCCTGTATATTTTACCGACAGTTCTGACCTTCTTGGTGCATTTAGCCAAGTTGCTACCTATAGGTTCAAGCCCAGAGAGCCACGTTTAGGTTTTTAATTCACCTGATTTAATAATCATGTGATGTATGGTCTGAGGTAGTAATCTAATTTAAACATTTTCCTCATATAGATAATGGCTTAGTTTTAGTTTTGCTGTTGTAGAAAATTACCGCCCATGTAGTGGCTTAAAAGCACACAAATTTATTATCTTATGGTTCTGGAAGTTAGATCTGGGTTTCAGTGGGCTAAAATCAAGGTGTCATCGGGGCTACATTTCCATTGAGGGCCCTAGGAGAGTTTATTTATTTCTTGTATTCCTTTTCCTGCTTCTAATGGCTGTCTTCTTGTGGGCCCCTTCTGTTTTCAAAGCTCGCAATGGCTGGTCAAGTTTTCTCAAAGTCTGATGATGACTTTCCTGCCTCCCTCTTTTGCTCATGAGGACCCTTATGATTACATTGGGTTTACCCAGATAATCTAATACGTATTAGATACATAAGATAATCTCCTCATCTCAAGATCCTCAAATGAGGCACATCTTCAAAGCCTCTTTTGCCAAGTAAGGTAACACAGTCACAGTTTCCAGCGATGAGGACCTGGACTTCTTTGGGAGGATATTATTCTAGAATCACAGACTCAACAGCTTCAACCACAAGAATCAACAGCTTCAGCACATGGCATATTAAATATTTTCTGAGCCCAGGGACAGGGAACACCGATGGTAATAATGCTTGCTATGTGCTGGGAATTCCTCTAAACATTGTGTGCATATTATCTCATTTAAGTCATTTAAGCCATTGTGCTGAGTACTACTGTTATTCTGATCTTAGAGATGAGTAAAGTGGGGGACAGAGTGGTTAAGTAACTTGCCCACAGTAGGAAGTAGCAGAGCCAGGATTCTAGGCATTTGGCCAGAGCCAATCCAGGCAGTTAGACTCTGAAGTCCATGCATTTAACTACCAGGCTTTTGTGGAATGAATACATGACATGAATAAATCTAGCTTCTCTTAGCTGTGTGCTTATGCCTAAAGTCATGTAACCTCTCTGAGCCTCAATTTCTTTATCTATGAGATTGGAATAGTGGTGCATCTTATCTGTACTTCACAGGGCTGCTTCTAGGACACATGGAGACAAGTCATAAGAAAACAATTCAGATAAGAAAAACAGGGTTCCAAGACTCCTTCCATTGCATGTCACTGGCAGAGCCGGGACTGGGACTAAAGTTTCCTGGCAGCCAGACTGGGGCAGGCTATTTCTACCACAGGGCAGTAACTACAGCAGTTATAGACTCTAGTCACCAAACTGACTTCATCAGTCTCCTGCCCTGGAGCAGCCAACATCAAAGCTATGTCTGTGTTTCAATCAGTTTTTCATTTAAGAATATCATCAAATATCAAATGATGGTGTTACAAAATCTAAACATGAGATAATACTTCTTAGCTGAAACAGTAAAGTTTATAAATATGATTTAGTATCAGTTACAAACCAAGGGGAAAAGAGGACAATTTCAGAAATTGACAGGAAAGGGAGGCTGCAAGGTATTGCTAAGGAAAACCACCTCCCCTGCGTCTCTGCCTCTTCTCCATCCTGATCTCTCCAAGCTCCCCCCCACCCATTTTTCCTTAATGTGGAGCAGGGATCGGAATACCTGGATTTTAGCCGTGGGGTAACCACTGACCATTTTTGCTTTGAACTTCAGAGGCAATACTGAATTAAAAAAGAGCACAGTGGGGGAGGACTGACGCTACCAGATATTAGGACATATAACAAAGACATAGTGATAAAAACAGTGCAGAACAGATCTAGATCAACAGAGCAGTAGTGAGAGCCCAGAAACAGGGACGTGTGTCTGTTAAGAATTGGTATAGGACAGAGACGTCATCACACATCAGTGGAGAAAAGATGGATTATTTGGTGGGTACTGCTGGGCAAATCTGCTCACTATGCAGAGAAAATAATACTTTATTCTTGGTTATACCATATGCCAGGTGAACTGCAGATGAATTAAGACCTAACTGTGATAGATAAAGGTATGACGTTATTAAATAGGGGAAGGTGTAGGAGAATATTTGGGTAGGAAAAGATTCTTCAAGGAGACCCAAAAAACCCCACTCCACAAGGCTAAAATTAGATGCATTTGTATATATCAAAATAAGGATTTCCCCTACACTGTAGGATAGCAAAGGCCAAGCTACCAGGGCATGTGAAAGATTGGGAGAAATACTTGCATTGTCCAAGACTGACATGAGATTAATATTTAGAAATATAGGAAACTCCTTTAATTCATTCGGAAAAATAATAGGAAATCTAGCCAAGAAATAGGCAGAGGATGTAAATAGTTAATTCACAGAAAGAAAAAAATCTCAGTTTCTTCAGTATATGGAAAAATGGGTAATGTCACCTATCGACAAAAAAATTAAATGAAATTACAATGTGATACTACTTTGCTATCACATTGATATAAATTAGGACATCAGATAATACCAAATGTTAGCATATGAAGTGGGAAAACAAGAATCTTTCTGTCTTCATGTACCACTGGTGGGAGTGCAAACCGGCAAAGCCACTCTAGTGGGCAACTTGGCAGAGTGAAAACAAGCATTGTAGACTCCATGACCCGGCAATTCCCTTTCTATCTTATGGTCCATCAGGGACACGTCTAATATCATTCCAGTATTGTCTGTGGTTACAAGGAACTGCTGGCCACCTAACTGTCCATTTTTTTAAGGAATTGATAAGTAAAATGTGTTAGATGCACAAACTGAATGCTATTAGTGGTTAGGTCTAAATGAACACCTAGAATTATTTAGATAGCCCCATGAATAAATCTCTAAGACATTATGTTGAGGGAAAAACAAGAAACAGAACGGATTCTTAGCACAATACCTTTCACGTATTTTAAAAATAATACAGAAACTAACAGTATCTTTGGAGGATATACACACGTCCTGGGACATATCTTAACATACAAGAGAGGGTGCGCATGGCGGATAGAGAAATGGGACGGTGGAGAGGGAACGAGTGGAAAATAACAAAATAAAATTAAAAAGAGCTCTCCTAGGAGCTGAAGAGTCTGCTCAACATAACTTTTGTCCCTTAGGTCCAAAAAAATCGCCCCAATGCCCTTCCCATCGCTTCCTATTCTTAACAGAATCAAATGCAAGCGACTCAATGTCGCTGGCCAGAGCAGGGCCTTTCTCTAAAAAGGACCTGCCTCTCCCTTCCACTCACCTCGCCAAGCCCTGGCTTCCCTGTACTCCTAGCCGTACGTCCCACAGTCAAAACAAGCCCAGATTTCAATTCGAAATGGGCTTACTCTTATTTCTCTAGGAAAGTCTGATTGTTTAAGATTCGGTTTAAGTGTTTCCCCTCCGGGAGTCCTTTTCCGGCCGCAGCCCCACCCAAATGCTAGTCCCTTCAGGACTGTATTCCAATACACCCTTTCCCGCATCACCTGCGCACACACCACGCTGTAATTGCTGATTTGGGGTACGCATCCCTCCCCCAGGGCTAGAGCTGAGCTAGGGTAGTCTCCACGTACACAGCTTGCCTGCTGTGGTGGACAATCACACGAATTATCCAAAGGTTATTCCTGCAGGTTAAATACGACAGCAGCCCACCTCCCTGTCCTTCGCTAACCCTGCCATTGGTTCAGCCTCTCCGCCCCCGGCCACCGCCCCCAGTCCGCCTCCGCAGGCTGCAAGAGGAGGAAGGTTCTGCGCACGCGCCATAGGGCGGGGCGCGCTCGGCCGGGGGCGGGGCAAGAGGAGAGGAGGGCGCCGAGGGGCGGAGGGGGCAGCCACGGTGCAGCGCGGCAGTTGCGTCCGGCTCGCGTGCGCGCGGCGCCTGGGGGGCGGGGCTGAGGCGGGCTTGTGGCACCTCCCCCGCCTCTGGCCCCGCCCCCGCAGGCCACCCGCGCGCCTCGCCCCGCCCCCTCGCCTTGCCCGCCCCGCCCCCTCGCCTTGCCCGCCCCGCCCCCCGGCGGCCGCGCTCCTTCTCCCGCCGCCAGCTACCCTCCCGCCCGTCTCCCGCGGCCGAGAGCGGGAGAAAGTCCTGCCGGTGGGCGGCCGCGGGGCTGCGAGCGTCCGGCATCCCGGGGCCGCTCCGGCCCGGGCGGCGAGGGGGCCCGGCGGTCCATGCATCCGCCGCCGCCCGCCGCTGCCGCGATGGATTTCAGTCAGAACAGCCTGTTCGGCTACATGGAGGACCTGCAGGAGCTCACCATCATCGAGAGGCCGGTCCGCCGGAGCCTCAAGGTGCGCCCCGGGGAGGAGGAACTGCCCGCAGGGAGCCTGGCGACTGGCCCGGGCCCCGACCCCGTCCCGTCCCCTTCTTCCCGAGGCGGCCCGGGACCCTCTCGGAGTCGGGCTGGACCCTCAGTCCTCCTCCGGTCGCCGTGTCACCCTAAACCGGCCCCTGCCGGCGCCCCTGCTTCGACACAGCTTCGGTTCTCCCAGCTCGGACCCCCTCCCCGAGGGACTGACCCCTCGGACGCCCCGGGCTCCCCCAGTCCCCCGGCCCAGCCCGGCCCGTGCGCCTTCCCCAACCCGCCCCCAGGAACGGACGGTCCAGCGTCGTCCCCCAAGCCGCTCCTCCCGGACGGCCGTGGCCCCTCTTCCTTCCGAGCTGCGGGAGCTGCCCCTCGAGGCCGCCGCCGCCTTGTCCCCTCCTGAGTGCCCCCCCACCGGACCCCGTCCCACTCCTCAGTCAACACAGATCCGCCCCTCCTCCCGGAGACACGCCGGATCCCACTTTCCCCTTCCTCTATCCGAGCAAGCTCGGGTGCCTCTGCCCCCTAGTCGGCCAGGCCTCCCTTCACCTCCCACCCAGCGCCCAGGCTACCGTCGTCCCGCTACGGATCTTCAAAGCCCTCTCGACCCCTCGCCCCCATCCTGAGCCACCACGCGTCCTTTCTTCCCAGCCCCTCCAAGACTCCACCTGGGACCCTGATCCCCACTCCCCGCCTTGAGGGAGTCAACCTTCAGTTCGCTCCCCCACCCCGCAGAGTCATCTTCGTCCCAGCTTCCAGCCCTCACTGCCCGTAAACCTACTTTAGGGACCACCCCCTCCCCCAGCCGTCCTCTCAGAAGCTCGGTTGAGCTCTTCTCACTCCCACCTGCCGCAATATCGCGAATCTTTGATTTCCTTCCAGCCCTAGAGTTTATTCCCTTCCCTTCCCCCACTCCACATTTCGTCTTTTTCATTCTCTCTCGGCTGCAGTTTGCCTCCATCCCCCTTGTAGCATTTCCTGGGGTGGAAAATGCTGGAGAAACAGCTTTGGGGTATTAAGATTTAAAAGTACGTATGTATTTTATATATGCATATAAAATCGAGTTCGGCAATGTTATGAAGCCACACTGTAATTTTCAAGCTAGAATAATTTAAAAAAGAAAAAAAACAAAAACAAAAAAACTCCACCACCCCAACCCAACAATTCGAGACGGAGACCTCTGTGGTTGAGGTCGGCACCTGGAGTCCTCAGACTCTTGATTAGTTTTCAATGATAACTGCTTAATTGCGAAACTTTTTCATTAGTCTCTACTTATATGGGGTTCCCGGAGGGTCACTGGGGGGCAAGACTAATCCACGTTTGTGTGCATAATTTGTATTTTACACTTGACAGACACCAGAAGAAATAGAAAGATTGACAGTTGATGAAGACCTCAGTGATATTGAAAGGGCTGTTTATCTGCTCAGGTATTGCTCGAAGTCTTTCTGTGAATTTGTTGCTCGTTCCCTGTGGCACAGCATGGATGAACGCGTTGTGAAATGTCGTTACGGTTATGCTCAGATTTACCCAACCGCTTGAACGGAGTACTTTGGCACGCATAGCATTTAATTATGTTGTAAGCTAAGATTTTGGTATGGACTTACATGTTTGAGAATTGAAATCCAGTAAGACAACCAACTTAAAGAATATTTCTTGGAGGAGGAGGAACAGAACAGCTTAAGGACTTGAATTGGATCTCCCTTCTTTTTTTATTTTCCAGCTTTGGTCGTTCTCCCATAGATCCAGTAAGTTTGGATGAGACTTAAAGAATGTCCAGTGATTAATTTTAAGTTAATAATAGAGTATGAACTTACATGCTATTTACTATATAGAAAAAACTCCACACAAATAGAGTAGCTCAATTTGTTGCTCAGGGTATCCTGTTTATATTACTTTTGCTATGTAAGCCTTGTAATTTTGTCTGAAAGATTTTAAAATTTAATTGAGCCTACTCTCATTTAAGTTTAATCTTGCAAGCTCTGCAGAATTGCTTAATGCAAGTGATTATTGCAAATATTTATAAAATTTCTCTCAACTAAAAAAACTTTAGATTTAACTTCTTAAAAGCTAATGCAGGGAACATTAATGAACTTATCTGTGAAAATACTTCCAAAGCAGAAATTTTCCCAAGGTATTTTGTGTATATTTGTTTTAAAATTTCTCTTTAACTTACAGCCACATGTTTTCCCCTTTGGCAAATTAGTTTTCCCTTTTGTTTTTTAGAACAGATTTTGAAAACTAGTGTTATTTACCTCCTGAGATATTTATCATCCTTGTTTCCTTAGCTTAGGTCAGCTTTGCCAGTTTCAAGTGCTGACAAGTTTCTTGTTCTCCTTTCTAATTTATAGGTCATGCTTCTAGTTCCATGTTATTCAGTGGAGGATCCTGTAAAAAATTAAAAATCCCTCCCCATGACTTCCAGTCTCTTAGTTATTTTTTAGCTTATTCATGGCCTCTTGGGTTTCTGTTCTTAGTTTAGTCAGAATTGTAGCATGCTTGTAATTTAGACCATTCTCATAATTCTATCACTTGAAAATGTTTCTGGGTATTAGACCTTATGTTGGTGTTATTTCCCCTCCTTTGGTGATCTTTGGTAGCATGGTGTCCTTATTTCTCCCTATTAATTTAAAAGAAAACTTTTATTTATGTATGGATTAACAGTAATGTATTTTTGATGTTTACATAGAGAATAATTCAGTGTTTAATCTTTTTTGATACTTTATTATATTTGAAGTACTCTATTCCTTAGTAATTAACATGTCCAATACAGTGAAAAGTAGTTGTAAACTTCTGCCTTTTCCCCGAGTTCTTTTGTTGGGAGTAGGTAGACAATTGATGAACGTTTGGATAAGTTTCTTTTAACATACAGCAGTTAATGATTTGTAAAAAGTTCCTACTGGATACTCCTGCTGAAGTCTCTTCTTTTGCATAAACTCTGGCTTACTATTAGGAAATGGAGAGTCTTGCTCTGCTTACTTGTGACAGCAGATACCTTATTCTAGATATCAGTGACAAGGCTTCTTTTTTAGGACAGTGTACTTGTTTTCTATTTTGCTTTTATTGTTTGTTAGTGAACCGGGTCATCTAAGTTGTCTGTATTTCTCAGACACAGAACACAAGTTTCTTCCAGTTCTGGAATTTACAAAGCCTTTCAGAGACAGATGGGTCCTCCCCTTAGATGAGAATTTTAAAAGAGATCTGATATCTCCTTTAGTTTCTCGTGGCTCATCTACCTTGAAGGAGTTTTGCAAGGTGACTCAGAAGGCGAACACTAGTTTGGTTGTGTATGGGTTCTCTAGCGGAGTTCTTCTTTGTATTCTTACCATCTCACCACCTCCTAGGGGAAACTGGGATTTCACCTTTAGGCCAGCTTCTGAAGGGATAACAGCACACTGCCTGAAAGGTTCTTTCTTCCTTGGGATTCCGGGGAAGTATGGGATTGTCTTATAGATGAGTTCCAAACTTTGCCTCTGTTACAGCCTCTTCTGCTCTCTTGTATTGAGCCTTTTATTTTAAATGTACTTTGTTCCTTTTTTTCTTTCATTGTACTTCCCAATGCTATAGAACCTCATACTGAGATCTGTTTTTTTTTTTTTTAAGATTTTATTTGCTTATTTGAGAGAGCGGGGGGGGGGGGGGGGGGAAGGGAGAAAGAGAGGGGGAGGAACAGAGGGAGAGGGAGAGGGACAAGAGACTGTGCTGAGCATGGGGCACTGGAGCCTGTGGGGTTAAATCCCAGGACCCTGAGATCATGACCTCAGCCGAAATCAAGAGTCAGATGTCAACCCACTGAGCCACCCAGGTGCCCCCTGGTTTTTTTTTCTTTGATTTTCAGATTGATTTTGAGTGCTTTGCCTTTTCCTTTGTATTAGATATTTAATATCCAGATTTTTTTCCCCCTTTGAATGTCGGATTTGTCTCTTTAGTTTTCTTACTTTGTATAATAAAACTCTTTTGGAATCTTAGGTTAAATTAGACTTCAGGCAAATGTGTTTGCATCACACATGTTTTGTATCAGTGGAGTGGAGGTTCTGATAGCATTTAAAGTGAATCTAATATATAAAACATTATCTGTAGAGTACTGTCATCCAATGAAAAACAAATTACACAGTTCATTCTCTCACTCTTAAAATATGGCAGATCAATTTTTAATGCAGTTTTCATGATTAAGCTTAGAACATCACAGTATTTGAAGACATGACACAGATGAATTTGTGGTTTTGCATAAATACGATGCTGATACATCCATATCTGTGGCATTTAGTGATGAAGCAAAACAGCTTTCCTAATAGTCACAGCTTGTGGCTTCATCAAAATCCTATCGCATCATCTTTTTCCTATTCTCTGTTGTCTTTGTGATTTTGGCATATATTTTAGGAATGTATTTAAAATATGTGAATAATTTTGTTAGAGAAGAGCCCTAAGTTTGTGTACTGTGCTTTCATTAGGTAAGTCTTTACTTAGATATTTCTGATTGCCTACCAGATAAATTCCAGACCCTCAAACTTGGCCTAAGGGACTCCATCTTAGCTGTGCAGTGTGATGTTCCCCCAGGCCCTCAACTTTTTTTTTTTTAATGGCTTGATTGATCTGTAGTTCATTTGCCATACACTTCACCCATTTAAAGTGTGCAGTCCAGTGGATTTTAGTGTATTCACAGTTGTGCAACCATCGCCACGATCAATTTTAGAACATTTTCATCATCCTCCAAAGAAACCCTGTACCTATAAGCAGTCACTCCTTACTTCTTTCTACCACATCCAGCCTTTGCGAATCACTAGTCTACTTCCTGTCTCTATGGATTTGTCTATTCTCTGGACATTTCATGTAAATGAAATTATACAGCATGTGGCCTTTTGTGACTGACTGCTTTCATTTAGCGTAATGTTTTCAAAGTTCATCCATGTTGTAGCATGTGTCAGTGCTTTCTATTGTTGAGTAGTATTGCATTGGGTGGGTGTATCACATTTTGCTTATTCATTCATCAGTTGATGGACACTTGGGTTGTTTCCACTTAGTCCTTTACTTTTTAAAGCAGTCCTGCTGGCCTCTTCACTGTTACTCATATTCATCGTGTTCATCCTTACCTCTGCTGTTCCCTGTCCTGGAGGACCTTTCATTACACCTGTTCAACACTTTCCATCTCCAGGATCCAGCTGTGGTCTTGCATCTTTCATAAAGCCCTTCTGAACTGCTGAAACCACATGGAGCCCAGGCTTCTCTGAGTTCCCCTATCACTTATGGAGGGCCTCACTCAAGGAGTGATTCATCACTACATTGTATTCCTTAACCTGTGTGTGTGTGTGTGTGTGCCCGTGGGAACATTTTCTTTAATTGTAAGCTCCTGGAGGGCAAGCCATCTGTTATGTTGTTGCTGTTTTGGTCTTTCTTGTTTTGTGCTGTGATAAAAATATATACCTCTTCATAAAGTGTATTATTTAATTTAAGATGATCAAAATGCCAGATGAATTAAGATACTTCTGATTTTTTTGTATTATAGGCAATAGAATCAGACAGATTTAGGTTATAGCCTATTCTAGTGTTTATTATCTGTGTGACCAGGAACACATTATTTATGGTTGTTAAGCTCCCTTTTTCCGTCTGTAAAATGGAAATAGCAATTCCTGTTTCCCAAGGTTGTATTATGGGTGGAGCCCTAACACAGAATAGGTTCCCAATTAATGTTAATTTCCTTCTGTCTCTTTCCCCTTGTCCCTACTTCCTTGTTACTTAGGTTCTCAAGGTACATTTCAAACTTTTAAAAGAGGATAACAATATTAATGTTGCCTTCCACTAATTTAGTAAAGTAACTGGCAAGTAAAGTATGTCAACTTAAATTTATAAAAGATACCTATTAACTTCCTGTGCTAATAGTATTTATCAGAAACCAGAATCTTCACAAATTATAATTAAGCATTTTTAAACTTGAGTGATAAGGTCAGCCTGTTTTACAGATTTGTATTTTCTTACCAAGTGACCTATTTTAAGCAATATTTGCTCTTAACATTATGCATGCGTTGTGTGGATTGGTTAGTGTTAACCTCACTTTTATGTTGATTGCTTTTATAGTCACTTTACACTGAATTTTTTTTAAAGAGTTATTTATTTATATTAGAGAGAGAGAGGGAACACATGAGTGTGAGCTGAGAGAGAGAGGGAACACATGAGCGTGCCTGTGCCCGGTAAGGGGCAGAGGGAGAGGGAGAGGCAGAGAATCCCAAGCAGACTCCCCGCTGAGGGCAGAGCCCAGCACAGGGCTTGATCCCAGGACCCTGAGATCGTGACCTGAGCTGAATTCAAGAGTTGGCTGGGTAACCGACTGAGCCACCCAGGTGCCCCTACGCTGTGAGTTTTAAAACACTTTGCACTTTGCCTTCCAGGGACTGTCAGGTGAAGTGCATCTTTAATTAGGAACTTTTAGCCTCTGCCCCTTACCCCCTTTTTTAAGAAGTAAGTGATCCCCCTGGTGATGTCACAGAGGGAGATTTCTGCAGCCAAATCTGGAAATGAACAAAAGTGCTTTAAACTGTGGCTACTGCTAATCACTTCTGGAGACCCTTGCATTCAAGACTAGAACAGGAAGGACAGCAGTAAAATAAATAGTGGGGAAGAACTTCAGTGATAAGCTTGGCTACCTGGCTAGGTTTCGATTGTTTTGTCTTTAAAAATACCTTTCGTATTTGCTATGCAAATGTGAAAAGCTGTGTGAAAAACTCCTTTGTATGACCTTATTTCTAAGATCTCTATATCCCCATATTTCTTTTATTTTCACTATTGTCTTGATTTCTTTTTTTGATGCCTCTGCCTTTTAATACTGTTTTAGTAAAGCGGGTATATAAGGGATGTGTGTGAGTGTGTGTGTATGTATGTGAGAGAGAGAGAGACTGTGTGTGTTGGGGGGGGGCGCTTGAGTGTCTAGTATCTCTTTACCCAGTTTTCTTGAGTGATGTACAGAAGAACCTTTTAAATCCCTCACAGGTGGGATGGATAGTTGGTTAGTTAATCCCAAAAAATTGGTCAGCATGGGGAATCATAAGAATGATACCTACATTCAACATTTTATTTTAGTGTAAAAAAATACGTAGAGTTTGCCAGTCTTTGCTGTAGGTCCACTGCCTTTTCTTTGAGTATAGGTCTGTTGATTACAGTTCAGGATCTGCTTTCTTGCATCGATTACCCCCATTATGCACTTAAAATGTCAAGTTTACATTTCTTTAAAGCTGGGTGAGAATTTGAAGATGGCTTAGAAGTATTCAGAAAGCATGGTCCTACAGTTTTGTGATTTTCTACTCATCTTTTGCAAGTTGTCTCGTTCTTCCTATTTCAATAGCAATTTTCTTTGGTAAGTTTTGACTGTTTTCTTTGACTGTTTCTAAAACTTTCAATTTAGTTTTCATAGAAATGACTCTCTTTTTGCATCATATGCTTCTGCAGTATTTAATTAAATTACGTAATTGCAGTAGCCAGTGAAACTGGGATAAACTGGTCTGCAGCTGACTCTTGGTTAAAAATCCCCTAGAGCAGAAGCTTGTGAGCATTCTAGAAAGTAGCCTCTTAGCTATGAGCATTCAGCCTGCCTTTGGCAAGGAAGTAGAGAGTGCTGTTCGGTTGCAAGAGTCTTTTAACACCATGTAGAGAGAGATACTATCCTTTTTCAAAGTATGTACGATGATGACCTTTCTTCGTCTTTGGTTACCCATGGTATCTCTCTCTTGTTTCTGCATTGAGTTTGGCCCATGCTCTGCTCTGTTATTCCTTTACTTCTGTATACTAAAAAAAAAAAATTAATGAATTAGGAATCTCAGTTAAAGAGGTCCTTTCCTTTCCTTTCTTTCCGTTAGAGGTGGCGGGGGGCGGGGGTGGGGGAAAGGTGGAGGAGCAGAGCAAGAGGGAGAGAATCTTAATCAGTCTTCATGCCCGGCACGGGGCTCAATCTCACAACCCTGAGATTATGACCTGAGTCGAAATCAGGAGCCGGATGCTTAACTGACTGAGCCACTTAGGCGCCCCAAAGTGGTACTTTCATAGGCATATTTTTTTTTGTTTCTTAAAACAAGCTTTTTGAACATCTGCAGAAATGTGCACAAATGCTAAATATATAGCTTGTTGAATTTTCATGAGTGAACACACCCATGTAATCAGCACACAGATTAAGAAATAGAACACAATCTACTGTATTAGCCTAGTACCTCCCTTTTACCCTGTCCAGTTCCTCCACCATCCTGACTTTTAACATCATAGATTAGTTTGCCTGATTTTGAACTTTGTATAGCAGGAACCATGGAATGTACTGTTTTGTGCTTAGCTCTTACTGAACCTTTTCAAAAAGAGATTTGTCCCTATTGTTGCATGGAGAAATAGATTGTTCACTTTTATTGCTGTATAGTATTCCATTATAAGTCACAATTTAATTATTCATTTTACTGTTGATGGACATTTGGCTTGTTTCCAGTTTTTTGCTATTATGAATAGTGCTGCTAGGAACATTCATGTACAGGTCTTTTGGTGAATATGTATGCATAGGTATGCATTTCTTTTAGTTATCTTCATAGAAGTAGAATTATTGGTCATTGGTATATACATATGTCCAGCTTAAAAGATATGGCTAAACAATTTTCCACATTGTGCCAATTTAAACTTCTATCAGCAGTGTATGAGTGGCCCAACCCTTATTTTTAAGGAAAGAAAGTGACAAACTTTCTAGTATGTAAATTTCCTAGCATATTGATAACGAACTGCCTACTAATAGCCTGAAGAGGTTTCTGTTTTCCTGTGCCTGATTTACTTACACCATTGAACATTTTTCTTTTCCTACAAGGATGTTCCCTATAAGAGGCCCCATTTAAGAAAATGCCCAAATTATCATCCTCTGTGAAGGTGATGCTTGAATGACTTGAACTAGGGAGCGCCTCCATTTTCATGTTTTAGAATAGAGGACTAGTGCTTCACATATAAAGAGGAGTGTATAATGGATTCTAGCTGTATATCTTACATTATTGCTCAGGCCAAATTACTTAAGTCCTTGGCAAACCTTGAATACCCTGTTTTGGAAAAGTACTAGGTCACTGACTGTAAGGGGTTTGGTGATTATTTCCACCTCCTTTTCCTTGCTTTTTGTTACGAGCTTTAACAATGGCATTGGCTTCTTTTTTCCTATTTACTGAAGCTTCAGAAGGCTCTCTCTGTGACATCAGTAGAAAGCAGAATGCTCTCATGGAATCTGTAGGAAAAGCTTAACAAAAGAGTAAACTATTTTCATCAATGTAAAAGTGACCCATATCATGTCATTGGAAAGATCTGGAGCTTACTAACATGATGCAATTATGAGAGATTTGGGCAGTTTTTATCTTGTTAAGTATAGTCAGAGATATTAATAATGGAAAGGATTTGTAATGCAACTAATAGTTACTTCAGAATAAATCTTATGGGTTTAAGTTAAACGGTACAGAATATTTATTGAGTACTTGTATGTGTTAGGGATCACCTGGGGAACAAGTGACATTATACCAGCAGATACTTGTGTTCAAGGAAGTAAGGAAGCAAAAGCATTTTTCTTCGAGCTCAGTAGAATAGAGTTCATCCCCAGTTAACAAGTATGTTGGGTGTTGAGAAGGCAGGACATTGTGTCAGAAATACTTTATATTAAGACGAGCCCAGATTTATTCTTAGAGGCTGGGGCTCACTCATTTACTTACTGAGAGACCTTGGGTAAGTTGCTTAGCTTCTCTGAGTTCAAGCCTCCTATTCTAAAATGGCAATAATAATATCTATACTATAGGACTGTAAGATTGGAGGAGATGTATATAGAAAGCATAGTGCTTGGTGCAGAGTTGTGTTTAGGAAAGGATAGTTGTTATTGGTCTTTTTATTTTTTATTTAAATTCAATTAATTAACATATAATGTATTATTTGTTTCAGGGTTTATTGGTCTTTTTAATCACCTGTTTGCAATTCAGAACATATTTTATAGGTGTATATATAGAATGTATGGGAAAATTCCCATCCGGAAACTTCCTGTAGTTGTAAAGTTTTCTCTCCAGATGGTGCCCCTTTGCAATTAATCTTCCACTGTGACCCTAGGCAACCAGTGATCTGCTTTTTGTCACTATAGATTGGTTTTTCCTGTTTTAGAATGTAGACATATGTTTTCATATCTCTTGGATGAATGCCTAAAAATAGAATGCTGGGTTATGTGATGAATATATATGTTTTTAATTTTTTGTAGTTTTATTGAGGTATAATTGATATTCAGTAAACTGCATTTAATTGTATGATTTGATGAATTTTGACATATGTATATATGAATTTTGACATACATACATATATGTATACACACCCACACACCCCCCACACACCCATAAAGCTATCATCACAAGATAATGAACATATCCATCACTCCCAAAAGTAACTTTGTGTCCCTTTTTAATATCCTCTCTCTTTCCTCTGATCTCCCATCTAGGCAATCACTGATCTAATTTCTGTCACTATAGATTAGTTTGCAATTTCTAGAATTTTATAGGAATAAATTGGAATATCTACTATTTTGTCTGGCATCTTTTACTCAACTTAACTATTATGAGGTTCATGTATAATGCTGCATGCATCAATAGTTTATTTCTGTTTGGTACTGATAATTATTCCATTTTAAGGATATAACATATTTTGCTTATTCATTTATCTGCCAATAGGCATTTGGGTAATTTCCAGTTTTTGGCTACTACAGACTTAAGTGGCTATAAATATTCATGTACAAATCTTTGGTGGACACATGCTTTCTTCCTTCTCTGGTATACAACTAAGTGCAATGGCTGGGTCACGTAGTAGATGTATATTTATGTTTTTAAGAAACTGATAAACTGTTTCCAAAGTGAACTTGTAATTTTACATTTCCAGGCAGTGTATGAGAGCTTGAGTTGTTCCATATACTTGACATTTGGTATGATCAGTCTTTTTAGTTTCAAGCCATTTAATGGTGTTTCTAGTGGTCTAGTGTGATAGTGTTTCATTGTATTTGTAATTTGGATTTCTCAAATGATCAGTGGCCATTGAGCATCTTTACACGTGTTTATAAGCCAGCCATATTTCTTGTTTAGGGAAGTATCTGTTCAAAGCTTTTGCCCTTTGGTTGGATATATGTTTTACAGATATTTTCTCCCAGTCTGTGGCTTTTTAATTTTTATAAAAGTATTTTTCAGAGAGCAAAGGGTATTTGCTTTGTTGTGGTCTAATTTTGATGAGGTCTAATTTACTGATTTTTTTCCTTTATAATTAGTACTTTTTGTGTTATATTTAAGAGATTTTTGTCAACTTCTAGGTCATTAAGATTATTTTTCCTTTGTTTTCTTTTAGCAGTTTTAAGGTGTTAGCTCTTAATTTTAGGTCTCTGATCCATTTCCAGGCAAATGTTGCATATGATGAAGGTAAGGTTTGAGGTTAATTTTTTTGCACATGGCTGCAACGTGCAATAGGAAGGACCAGTTTGCGAGGGTAAAAATCAGGGGACGTGGCGTTTGTGTCTGTGATCACATTCAAGTCAAGTTCTTCAGGCACCGTTCCCCCTCTCTTCCTTCCATATAGTACAATGGGTTGAACCTGATAGAATTTAAGGTTCCATCTTGCTTCAGAAGCAGGGTATCCTCAATTTTAAGATAAAAGAGATGTTGAATCCCCGTTTATTATTTCATCCACTAGGTGGTGCTAATGGTCATCCTTGTAGGGCAGAACGTCCTTGGAGAGGTGAAGAGTTTCACAGCTTTTTAAAAAAATTGTCATTTGTAATGTAAATAGTCATAATTCAGGAAGTGCTTGTGTTTCATTAAGGATTGGATGCAATAACATTATGATTAAAGAAAAAATACCGTTCATTTTGCTGAACTAAAAAATACCAGAAAATATTTTTTCTTTAAGGAGTTACGCACATTGTAGATTTGGTTTGAATACGTTTTGGGCAGAATGAGAGTTATATGGCTAGCATAAAAATATTTACATGTTCGTGCATGAAAAATCAGACTGAGAAGTCTGACTGGCTTAGAATTGTCATATACATTTTCTTGGTAATAAGTTTATAAACTGTATTTGCTTAGAAATTCTCTTGGTAATAAAATTAAACTATATTTGCCTGAAAAATAAGTAGTCTTGAAGAGGGAATGGATTCACAAAAGTACAGCCTGGGCTTGTGGGGGAGAGGACACCTCTCCTCGCAGCTCTGATAATGGTGGGGAGGAAAGGGGATGGTTTATACACGGGGCTGGTGTTTATCTGTACCTCACATAATTTTCCAGTTACTTGGGGGATTTTCCGAGATATCTTTCTGTTATTGGTTCTAGTTTAATTCTGTAATGGTCACAGGACATTACTTTACTTTGCTTGACCTCAGTTCTTTTAAATTTGCTGAGGTTTGTTTTATGGCCCAGAACATGGTTGATTTTGGTGAATATTCCATGTGTACTTGAAAAGCATTGTGCATTCTGTTGTTGGGTATAATGTTCTATAAATGTGAATTAGGTCATGTGGGTTGATGGTATTTTTCAGGTCTTCCATATCTCTTATTTTCTATCTACTTATTCTACCGATTACAAAGACTGGAGTATTGAAGTCTCTAACTATAAACGCAGATTTGTCTACTTTCAAATCTGTCAGTTTTAATAGTAGTTCAGGTATTTTGATTTCTGTATTTAGGTACATACACAGTTAGGATTGTTAAGTTTTCTTGGTGATTAACTCCCTTATAGTTACATAATATTTGTTTTTATCCTTAGAAATATTCTTTGTTTTGAAGGATACTTTATTTGATATTAATATACTCACTCCAGTATTTGTTTGGTCAGTGTTTACATAGTATATCTTTTTCTGACCTTTGCTTTTTTAAAATTTAATTTTTAAATTTTATTTATTTATTTGAGAGAGAGAGAGCCCAGAAGGAGAGGGAGAAGCAGATTCCCCACTGAGCGGAGAGCCTGACACGGGGCATAATCCCAGGACCCTGAGATCATGACCTGAGCTGAAGGCAGATGCTTAACTGACTAGCCACCCAGGCACCCCTGACGTTTTGCTTTTTTTAAAAAAGATAATTTTTGAGGGAATTATTTTAGGCTTTCAGAAAAATCACAAAAATAGTTCAGAGAGTTCCCATATAACTTTCACCAGCTTTCTCTAAAGCTAATATCTTACATAACCTTGGTACTTTTGTCAAAACTAAGAAATTAACATTGGTACATGACTATTAACTGAACTATAGACTATTTGGATTTTATTAGTTTTTTTTCACTAATGTTCTTTTCCTCCAGGATACCACATTGCATATCTCCTTAGTCTCCTCTTGGCTGCGATGCTTTTGTAGACTTCCCTTGCCTTTCAATATCTTGATAGTTTTGAAGAGTACTGGTAAGCTATTCTGTAGAATGACTCTCAAGTTGTATTTGTCTAATGTTTTTCTCTTTATTAGATTGGGGTTATGGGCTTTTGGGAAGAATCCACAGAGGTGAAATGCCTTTCTCATCCCATCATTTCAGGGGTTTACATGCTATCAGCACGATTTATCACTGGTGCTGATAATCTTGATTACTTGGTTAAAGTAGTATCTGCCAGGTTCCTCCCCTGTAGGAGTGGTGAGAGAGGACCTCCCTTGTTTCTGATCTTAGGGGGAAGGCATTCAGTCTCTCACGATTAAATATGATGTAAGTATTCTTAATTTGCTGACAGTTTTTATTATGAATGGGTGGTGAATCTTGTAAATATTATTTATCTGAATCTATTGATACGGTGTATGGCTTTTCTAACTTAGTTTTTTTAATATGCTGAATTACATTGATCAATTTTCAAATGATGAACCAGCCTTGCATTCTTGGGATGAAATCTACTTGGTCATGATATATGAGTCTTTTTTCAATGTTTCTGGGCTCTGTTTGCTAGTATAGTTTTGAGGATTTTTGCATCTAATGTGATGAAAGATATTGATCCTATAGTTTTCTTATAATATCGTTGCCTACTTTTGGTTTTAGGAGGATGCTCATGAAATGACTTGGGAAGTGGTTTCCTATTTTCTGGAAGAGGTTGTGTAGAATTGGTATTATTTCTCCCTTAAATGTTTAAAAAAATTTTTTAAGTAATCTCTACCCCCAACATGGGGCTTGAACTCATAACCCTGAGATCGAGAGTCACATGCTCCATCGGCTGAGCCAGCCAGGTGCCCCATATTTCTTCTTTAAATGTTAGGTAGAATTCACCAATGAAACCATCTGGGCCTGGGATTATCTTTTTTGGAAGGGTTTTTAACTAAAAATTCAATTATTTAATAGATCTAGTGCTCTGTGGGTTGTCTGTTTCTTTTTGAGTGGGTTTTGGTAGTTTTTGTCTTTCAAGTACTTAACTGTATTGCATCTAAGCTACTGAATTTATGGGCATTGAATTAGACTATGCTAGTATTCCCTTTTAATGTTTGTGGGATCTGTACTGATGTCCCCTCTTTGATGGCCGATACTGGTAATTTGTGTTTTCTCACTTTTTTTCTTGTTTGCATTTGGGGTTTATCAATTTGTTGATCTTTTAAAAGAACCAGCTTTTGGTTTCATTTTTCTTTAATGTTTTTCGGTATTGTAATGTTTTCTGTATCAATTTCATTGATTTTTATTCTGTATTTAATATTTCCTTCATTCTGCTTACTTTGCATTTAGTTTTCCCTTCTTTAATTTCTTAAGGTGGAATCCTAGTTTATTGATTTTAGATCTTTTATTTTAGTACATGCATTTTAATGCTATGTATTTCCCTCTAGGCATTGCTTTAACTGCATTCCACAAATTTTGATGTTTTGTGTCTTGTCATTTAGTTGAAATAAAAATTCTTTCTGGGGCACCTGAAAGGTGGCTCAGTTGGTTAAGCTTCCATGTCCAACTCTTGATTTCAGCTCAGGTCTTGATCTCAGGGTGCTGAGATCAAGTCCTGGCCTTGGGCTCTAAGCCCAGCCAGGAGTCTGCTTGAGATTCTCCCTTTCCCTTTGCTCCTCCCCCCTCATTCATGTGGGCATGTGCACACTCTCTCTCTTTAAATAAAGGCTTTTTTTTTTTAAAAAAAAAAAACAACAACAACCAAACTTTCTTTCAAGACTTCTTTGACTCATGAGTCACTGAGAAGTGTATTGTTTAATTTCCAAATATTGGGGGATTTTCCAGGTGTCTTTTTGTTACTGATTTCTTGTTGCGTTCCATTACAGTTTGAGAATGTACTTTCCCTGATTTCTGTGACTACCTCTTCCTTCCCCATAACTGCTTTGATTTA
This sequence comes from Mirounga leonina, assembly GCF_011800145.1. NCBI lineage: Eukaryota > Metazoa > Chordata > Mammalia > Carnivora > Phocidae > Mirounga > Mirounga leonina. The sequence continues at coordinate 10,016,177 of NW_023270825.1, read as the reverse complement.
ATTTCTTACTATTCCCTTCTTTGTTTGATGTGTACTCTAACCATCTTTGCTACTCATTAAATATACCAGGTGTACACCTACCTCGGATTTTGCACTTGTGTTCCTTCTGCTTTTAGTATGTTTTCCTCAGATATCTGCATTGCTAGGTCTATTATTTCCTTCACATCTTTACTCATATGTGAGTTGCTTGTTTATCTCAGATAAATGGCACCGTCATCTACTTCATGTCACAGGTTAAAAACCTGTGAGTATTCTCAATCTTTCCTGTTCCTCATCTCTGACATTTAAGCAGATTAAATCTTTCTTTTACAAAATAGGAATGTTCACAAGGTTTCTGTAGTTTTCTGATATAGGCATTAAAACAATCCCACATTTCTTTATTCAAGATGGTTTTTAAATACTGGATTGGCAGAAACCTGCTGAAGGGTCAGAATTCCAGTGTTTTATCATTTCTTTTGGTACACTAGTGGGTAAATAGATGTGGCCTCTTTTTTTCTTCTTCAGGAAAAATTTTCTTAATGTTCCAAAACAGCATATATTTTATTAGCTCTAGTTTCTTATTTATTATACAGGAATCTACATATGTTTATATATATATATATTTACATATATATGATTAGTTGACACTAATTTTGTTTTTTTTTTATTAGGCAGTGAGAGCTATAAAACTTCTGTTTTTCTTCTAATCCTTGTTGCTAAGAGACAGAGCACAGCCACTAACCAGCTGTGTGACCTTGGGAACATCATTTAGCATCTCTATTCTGTTAGTAAAGTGAGGGATATGTACTTAGTCATGCTGTTAAGACCCTTTCTTGCACTATGACTGTACACTTAATTCAGCGTTCACTGCAGTTATCAGCTTACCTTCATTTCTCTATTCTTTCAAAAATATTTACTTATTTGTAGTTTAAAAAAAGCTCAGGATAGGGGCACCTGGGTGGCTCAGGCATTTAAGCATCGGACTCTTGGTTTCGGCTCAGGTCATGATTTCAGGGTCCTCAGATGGAGCCCCCGCTTGGCACTCTGCACTGAGTCTGCTTGTCCCTCTCCCTCTGCTGTTCCCCCCACCCCCAACTCTCTCTCTCTTTAAATCTTTAAAAAACAAAAAAGCTCAGGGCATACCAATCAACTCTGATTCTTTTGCCTCGTATTTAAAAAAAATATTAAAGTGTTCAATATTTTGCATGTTTAAGTGGGTGCTTTTTTAAATCCTTTTGTGCAGGTAGAGATATAAATAAGAATAGAATGACTTGTTATTTCATCAAATCATTATTTTGTAGTAAAAATCATTACATATTGTGATTTAAAAAGTCCATTTACCGCTTAGTGTCTCTATGATTTCCACATAAGTAGCACATGGACCTAGTCTTATGGACAACATATTAAAATAATTTAGGAAGATATATATCATTTTTAACTCATAAATTTATTCATATGTATCCATATTTACTCATTGAATTACGTGTGGTATAATCAGCAATTATATTTCTTTAGACAGTATTTTTCTTTTAAAATAATTAGAGGACTGGTGATTCATATATTGCTAGAAGGAATGATAGGAATGTCTAAAATAATTCTTTAAGGGGCAGCAAGGATAAAATTGACTGTGTTTCTCCTTTTTTTTCTTAAGATTTTATTTATTTATTTGACAGAGAGACACAGCGAGAGAGGGAATACAAGCAGGGGGAGTGGGAGAGGGAGAAGCAGGCTTCCCACTGAGCAGGGAGCCCGACGTGGGGCTCGATCCCAGGACCCTGGGATCATGACCTGAGCCAAAGGCAGATGCTTAACGACTGAGCCACCCAGGCGCCCCTCTCCTTTTTTTTTTTTTTTTAAGATTTTTATTTATTTATTTGACAGAGAGAGAGAGTGAGCACAAGTAGTGGGAGCAGCAGAGGGAGAAGGAGAAGCAGGCTTCCCGCGGGGCAGGGAGCCCGATGCGTGGCTCGATCCCAGGACCCTGGGATCATGACCTGAGCTGAAGGCAGAGGCTTAACAACTGAGCCACCCAGGTGCTCCTGACTTCGTTTCTCTTAAAGAAGAAAATATATGCATGAAATTAATTAGTTAATTAATTAAGTTTTTTATTTATTTACTAATTTATTAAAATATTTTATTTATTTGAGAGAGAGGGAGAGAGAGAGAGAGCAAGCATGACTGGGGCAGAGGGAGAGGGAGAAGCAGACTCCCTGCTGAGCGGGGGTGGGGGCGGGGAGGTGTGGGTCTCTGGGATTATGACCTGAGCCAAAGGCAGATGCTTAACCGACTGAGCCACCCAGGTGCCCCAATTAATTAAAATGTTTAAAACAGATTTTATTTTTAAGTAATCTCTACACTCAAATGGGACTTGAATTTATAACCCCAGGATTAAGAGTCACATGTTTCACTGACTGAGCCAGCTGGGCCCCCCTGAAATTAATTTAATAGTTATTTTTAGAACTCATAAGAAATACTATAGAACCAATAGTTTTGTTGTTTTATTTAAATTAGATTCTTGCTTTATGGAGGTACTGTCCTGACCCTGACAGTAATTACCTGGTTGACTTGAACAACTTCTATAGTCTTTATAGATGTTGGTTTCTTCATTGTCACAATGTGAGGAGGTGAATTATGGATTTAGAAATTATGCCTTGGAGATGATCACTGCTTTAGGCCCTCTTCAACACACTCCGTTCTATCCTAGCATTAGCATTAGAGAAAAGGAGCCATTTCAGGCAGATTTTGCATATTGATTTGGGGTTGACCGATGAGCTTTTACATTTTATGATTGATTTGTTTGTGTTACATTTCTTCTGGTTTGGTACTTCATTTGCAGTAATATCAGTCAAGCAGACAGGAACCACTGTATGTTGTTTGGGACTCTCTTTCTGGGTCATATTATCCACCCCTAGATTTCAGTGATTATCTCTATGACATACTTTCCAAATTTGTGACTATAACCTTGGGTTTTTCTTGTGAGCTTTGGGCCGGGTCTGCCTGCTGGGTGTCTCCACTAGGACGTCTCTACCCGAGCGCCTTGCTGGCCTTTCAAACGTATGTGCCCCAAACTGAATTCATCACTTTTTTACCTAAACGTGCCTTCACTTGTCATTGGAGCCTGACCTTTCAAATCATCCTGGAGGGACATCTGGGAATGATCTTGTACTCTTCCTTTTTCCCTCAGTAATTGGTTTTATATCAAGTCCTATTGATTTAATTTCTGCAAGAAGCCATTTCTTCTTTTTCACTCTAATTCAGATACACAGAATGAGAGTGCTTTGTTTTTATTGTCTTCTTTCTACTTTCAGAGCACAGTGACTGGCAAATCATAAGTGTTCAGTACACCATTATAAAATGATTGCATGAATCCCATCTGGCGTGGAACCTTTGAACACATTGTTCCTTCGACTCTTTCTTTTCACCCATTCCTACTCATTTTCAGGTCTCAACTCTTCAAGGAAGCCCTCCCTTGGCCTCTCAATTAAGTGATGTTCTCAAATGTATGGTTCCTTGATAGGTCTTTGCACACTTGAGATGATTTCATTGATTGTCATTTAATACTTGTCTTCTCTGACTGTGAAGCTCTAATAAGGCAAGGGCTGTGTCTGTTCTACCCTCATATCCCGGCCAGGGCTTAGTTCACTGCCCAGTCTATAATAAGCACTTACTCAGTCCTTGCTGTCTGACAAGGTCTGTGGCTAGGCATAAAGCATCATTAGATTATGTTGGAGAATCCAGAACCAGTGCCTGGCACCAGCAGGTCCTGATTAAGTACTTCCTGACTAATTGAACATATCAGTCCTCCTGTGTTCTATAGGTTAAGCAATCAGGTCTCTTCCCCTTCCTGTGAGAGCAATATATCATTTTTTCTTCCTGTAGATAACCAGGGATTTGGCCTGCTTTTATCTCTCTTTTTTTTTTTTTTTTTTACTCTTCTGTTTTCCCTCCTGGGTTCCTCTCTTACTGGGTTGGCAGCTCCGTAAACTGAATCTTTCTTAGCTATCCTTTCTCCCCCGCTATGTCCTGATATGTCTATATAGTCTTTAAAAGTAGTTTTAAAAAGATTTTTACTACTGTGTTAATGGAGAAGTGGAAAGATTGATTACAAAATTAATCAGAGAGACTACAGTGTTCTCCGAAATCTTCCAAGTTTGTATAGTTATTCCTGAACTTATATTTTGCATACCTTTCAACATTTCTGCTGTAGCTTATTTACATAGGGCAGACCTTGGTAATCTTCCTTTTACTCTTTGCAAAATACTGTGGAGCAGTGATTTTCTTTTTTTTTTTTACTATGACATACAAGAATTTTAAATTGTGACCTGGCATGGACACACAAGTTTGCTTGTGTGTGTATTTATATGTGTGTGTGTGTGTATATACACGCATATATATAGTATATATATGTATATATACATATATTGTACATATGTATGTAGATATATATAACAAACTACATTTTAATAATAATTATCCTTCTATGTATAATCAAATAAAAACATACCAAAGTTAGCATCAAATAGTCTTGACATAGTTAATAATTGCCCCGTAATAATTTCATTCCACACCAGGACAAGTGAGGATAATAATGCTCATCTTGTAAGCTGCTGTGAGATTTGCTGTGGGGTATGAGGGAGAAAGGGAAGGTGAAAGTAATTCCAAGATACATACGTGGAGAGCCAGAGGTAGACCCTTGTTGGTAGACCGAAGGGGAAAGGAGCTCACTAGTTGATATATGAAGTTGGAGAGCCACTCAAAAGGAAATGCTGTCTGTATAACTGAGTTCAATCAAGAGAGGAGTTTGTTCGTTCGTCACAATGAACATATACCTTCTGCCTACTATGTTGATGTGGCACTGTGATAGTAAAAGATACAGAGTGGAAATTGTCAGCTAAAGAATTTATTGTAACATGAATATTACTAAATAAATCGTGTGCACATTTTTCTCTTGCAGCATTATCAACTTAGAGACATTTCTAGGCTGACAGTTTAGCCACTTCTTAGATGTGACGTTGTCCTCGGTATCGTGGCCCTAGGTTAGGTATGGGCTTAGAAGTCATAGTTGGAATTCTGGCTGGCTCTAGTCTTTAGTAGTTGGTTGGCTTTGAGTAATTTGCATTTTATTTTTCTGGGCCTCAGTTTCCTCAATTGTAAAGTAAGGATAGAAATATATTGCTCATATATTGTGAAGATTAATGTGATTATGTGAAGTGTCCTGCCTGGCACATTGTAGATCCTTAAATGTTAATTTTTCTTTTACCCTTCCTTGGTGCTATTCAAAAATGTAATATATTTCTCTATGATTCTAAGCATAATGACTAAGCAGAGTTGAATGTTTCCCTAACTATGTAAAGGTGGTACTCGGAAGATTTAACATTATTCTGGATTCGATTTTATAGTACTAACATAGGAGAATATGCCACATTTGAAAGATGACTGCTATTGTGGATTGGTATTCTGCATCTTCTGCTTTAGATTCCTGAGTCATCTTTGTCTTAAAAGGTTTTGTTTTTCTTGGAAGTTTAATTCTCTGAGCTAATCATTTAATTTATTTTGCTCCATTCATTAAAACAAACTGTTTAATAATTTTCTTTGAGTAAAGAAATAATTAAATGTCAACTACGTGAAGTTGACTTTCATTGCAAACTCAAAACAAGGCCTGTACGGCATCTGCTTCATTGTTCTGCATTCAAACACGGCGTCAGCAGCTTCTGTGTTATATTTTTGAGTTTGAAATGAGAGCTGCTAGGATTAGGACCACAGACTGTGTATACACAAATCATTTGAGATCCTACATGTAGTTTAACTGTAGCAAAGCTAGAGTTCTCAGATTAATTTCTCTGGTAGTGACTGACCATGTTATGTCATCATTTTTGGATGGTATCTGTTCCTTCCCCTCTCCCTTTCCCCAGTGGTTTAAAATTAAATAAACAGTGAGGTTGGCCAGCTAGGAAAAGAGATAGGACTTTTTGCTATACAGTCAGAATTCTTAGTGTGTGCATCTGTCTTCCTCATTAGAGTTTGAGCTCTTTGAAGGTTGAAGCAAGGTACAAGGATAGAGAAAGGCAGTCTTGTCAGTCTCCAGATCTGTTCTAACATGCAGCTCTAGCCTTCTTTGTGGGAAGGGCATGGGTTTCATAAACTAGCACAGATAGCCCCATGTTTGAAGACCCAAGATAATGTTTCTGAAAGTGCTTTGGGCAATACGATATACTAAGAATTTCTGGTCCTTTTCTTGATTTACCACAAATTGATTATCATTTTATTTCCCCCCAGCATCATTGAGGACCAGCTCTTTTTGAAATCATGTTTTTAAAAGCATTACACAGCATAGTTATACAGTTTGCTCTCATAATTCTCCATAGCTTAGGAGCAGGAGTGGGATGGAAAGCACAATTGGATGGGTTTGGTATTGGCTGGGCGCAAAGGTTAGAAGAGAGGCAGTGTCGTGCCTGGGTTTTGGGGTTATACAGTCTGGGTAACTCTGAGCATTAATCTTTCTAAGCCCTAGTTAACCTTATCTATAAAATGGAGCTAATAAAAGTATCTACTCTACTTCATAAGATTGTGAGCATTAAATAATATGACTACAAGTAAGGTGCTCATTTTTTTTTTTTTAAAGATTTTATTTATTTATTTGAGAGAGAGAGAATGAGAGACAGAGAGCATGAGAGGGAGGAGGGTCAGAGGGAGAAGCAGACTCCCTGCTGAGCAGGGAGCCCGATGCGGGACTCGATCCCGGGACTCCAGGATCATGACCTGAGCCGAAGGCAGTCGCTTAACCAACTGAGCCACCCGGGCGCCCCAGTAAGGTGCTCATTTTAGCATAATGCCTGGCATGCAGTGTATTAGATATTATTTTTGTTGTTGTTGTTGTTGTCAAGGAGGAGGAGAACTGAAGAAGGAGGTGACTGGTGAGAGTGTGGTTGGAGGAACAGCCAGGCAGGTTCAGGCTGGTGAGAAAGAAAGAGGCACTAGGAGGAATATTAGAAACTGGAGAATAAGAAGGAATTGACAGGTTAGAAATGGGAGGAGGGTAAAAAAAATGGATTTAATGATAGAGAAATAGAAATATAAGAGTTTATGGCCAGTGCGTGAGATCCCAGAGTTTGAGATTCTAGAGCTAAGCATTTCCAGGTAAGGGTAAAATCCAGCATGTGACAGTGGTTGCTGATGTGGAGGCAAATTCAGTTTAAATCAACAAATATTTATGGAGCTTTTCTTACATGCGATAGATTGTGCTAAGCATTGGGGAATGTAAAATTTGGGCAAAACATCATTGGAGTAGAGGGGTCAAGAGCTAGCTGTTTGCTGGTTATCTGAATGCTGAGGTTACCCATGACAGTGGCAGGAGCTTGGGCAACAAGGAAGACCGAACCTTTATTACAGTGAGAAGTGCTTGAGTGGATTGACTTGTTTTTCATTGGTTGATGATATTATTATAAATGGGTCTTTAAAATAGGTGCCTCTCCCAATGGGAATAAAATAATTAGTAACATTAATTTAGAATTTAGAAGATAGCTGTCCTAAATTCATTTATTTATCTTGTCTTTTTTTTTCCTTCCTCTTTCCTTTTTAGCCACTAGTATACATATTAGATGATTAACCCAGTTCTTTTTAGTTTTAGAGGAATGGTTTGCTGAGTGGGCTTGTGTCCTTTTTCTTTCTCAGTGAGTATCCTAGAAAGGGAACATGTCCCAAAGAATAGCACAGCTGGGGCACAAAGGGACAATGCATTTTGTAGCCAGGATGATGGTCCCTTGTGCCTTTCAGTTGAAAGTTGTAGGTTTTGAACTCTAGGAAGCTTACTTTGTATATAAAAAAAAAGTATAATAATATCGAGTCAACATTTATTTTAAAATTACATTTACTATATCAAATAGCAATAAAGTGAATTTTATACTGTTGATTTCAACCTATGCTGACCGTTTTTGGGTTCATTACAATCAGTGATGATTGCGTAGATCCACACGTATTTGGTTTATTTACCAAACAGGAGATAGCAGCAGAGCCCACAGCACCCAGGAAATTTCCAGGCATGCAAGCGCAGTATCTCACTTTAACATCTGGCCACGTCTACTCTTGTCATTGTCTCTTTTGTCAGATGCACAATCCCTTCCCACGCTCCTCTTCCTGCTTTTCTGTAATGAGCATTTGAGCAGACTACGTGTTATTCCACCTCTGCTAACTGTTCTTTGCCACATCACTTTGAACATTGTTATTGTGAAGAGGAACCCTGTTGCCAGGACTAACAGCAGGAGCGAACAAATGCATTCAACATCAGATGGACCTTCTGCTTCATTTGGGCAAACTGCTACTGTGCACTTGGCTCATTTCACTCATGTAGTCCTAAAAATGTGAAGAATTTTGCAGTCTCCTCTTTTTTTTCTTTTAAATTCTTTATCATAGTAGCTCTCATGGTATTGTCTCCAGACCCGCAGCATTAGGGTCACGTGGGAACTTGTTAGAAATCAGGTTCTCAGGCCTCACCAAGATCTCCCGAACCTGAATCTCTCAAAGTAGGGCCCAGTTTTAACAGGTGCTCCCGGGTGATTCTGGTACATGGTAACGTTTGAGAATCACTGCTTTAGCATATTGTGGTTACCAACCTGTAAAGGTTGGTGCACTTCCTTGAAGTCTTTGACTTAATATATTTCTGCTAAGCTCAGTGTGTAAGTTGAAAATATGAAATTGCCATTATTGTAGGTCAACAGTTATCTAATATTGGCAAAGTCATATGGTTCAGCTAATAGCTACTTTGTGCAAACCATTGTGTAAACCAACCAAAATGAGTTGTTGATATTCTTAGCTCTGGACAGCAGTCCTGTGCATTGTAGGAGGTTTAGCAGCATCCCTGGATTCTACCCCTGGATTACAGTAGCATCTGAAATTGTGATGATCAAAATTTCTCCAGACTTTGTCATATGTGTCCTGGTGCTTGGTGGGTAGGAGATCACTCCCATTGAGAATGATTAGCTAACCCAGTTGCTTTCCCTTCTAAGCAATAATACTCAACACATTACCCATAAAATACACATTTTTCTCCCTGAGTGGGAGAAGGGCCGGACATAAATTAACTCTAGAAATTAAATTTAGGGGTGCCTGGGTGGCTCAGTCGTTAAGCGTCTGCCTTTGGTTCAGGTCATGATCCCAGGATCCTGGGATTGAGCCCCGCATCGGGCTCCCTGCTCCGCGGGAAGCCTGCTTCTCCCTCTCCCACTCCCTCTGCTTGTGTTCTCTCTCTCGTTGTGTCTCTCTGTCAAATAAATAAAATCTTAAAATAAAAAGAAATTAAATTTAGATTTTGTGTTTGATAGAGATTATGGTGATTATAATTTAAGTTCACTTTCTTTGTATGTTTCTTCATGTCCTGTTTATGGTAAGCAATATTACCTGTAAACTATTATTTGGTTTTCTAATATCTTACTGCTGTCAAAATCTAATGGCAATCTGATTTTGTTGCTCAGTAATTTGCTGATTTTGCCAAAGGATTGTTTTTTTCTGTAAAGTCAAGTATATCTCAGTGTTGGTTATGCTAGATTGGTTTTCTCAGGTATATGGTGTGTTCTTTTAAATCTTTTTTTTTTTTAATTTAAAGGAAGTTTTCATTTTATAACTTTTTCTTTTTTTAAACACTTCCCTTGCTTTGGATTTTTTTCTTTGAGGACTCCTATTAAAAGTAGGAGCTGGTCTTTTTTGCTTAGCTTTTGTATCACTTTCTCTCAAATGTTTTTTACTTTCTCCCAAATCTTTTCAATCTTTTTTATTTAAAAATTATCTTTCTTTTTCTTTTTCTTTTTGATTCACCTTTTATTTTTCTTAAGGCATTATCTATTGCATTCATTCACCCTTGTGTTCTTTCTAGTTTTTAGTTTTTTGAAATATTTTCTTCATTTCTTTCCTGAATTCTATCACCTTATTTCTGAGTTTTCATAATTATCATTGATGGGGTTTTAAATTCCTACATCTTATTCTTTCTTTTCTTTTCTTTTCTTTCTTTCTTTCTTTCTTTCTTTCTTTCTTTCTTTCTTTCTTTCTTTCTTTCTTTCTTTCTTTC